>NC_137815.1:1838953-2073953 GCF_963921795.1 Nannobrachium achirus
GTGTGTGTGTGTGTCAGAGAGAGTGTGTGTGTGTGTGTGTGTGTGTGTGTGTGAGTGAGTGAGTGATGAAAATCTTGAACTCAAATCTTTGCTTCTGGGGTCCCTGGAACTAAATATTTTGAGATGGGGGTCCGTGGCCAAATACATATAATTTTGGTAGTCCCTGACATGACAAAGTTTGAGAACTACTGATAGCAACATAGGCAACGTTTTTTTCAGAAAACTGTTAGGATTTAGAAGACATTTGTAGAATGTGCCTATCATCTGCTCTCCTTTTCCCTCAATACCCAACCTCTTTGCCAGAAATAGAAGATCTACAAGCTCACAATGCCTCCTCGCAGCGCGAGGCGTGGTGAGCTTGTAGATCTGCTATTTTTGTCTAATGTTTCATTCAGAATAGGAATGCTAGGGTTCATGTAAAAAGAATCCTATCACACATAGATTTGGTGGCCTCCCAGTAGTAACTCTGAGGACCCCTGTTGAAGACCCCTGAACGGGAAAACAGTTGCATTTTGCAACTGTTTTCCTGTTTAAATGTACAATTGATAACGTTTTACTTGGCCATTCCATATTCTCTTTGGTCTACACTGCTCTGCATAATTGGAAATGTTAGGCTCAAAGCCCTATTAGCATTACTTATTTTATTGATAACTGAAGCTGTAGCCTATATAAACCTATAATTATTGTTCAGTCAACAATATTGCAAATAGTAATGCACTCTCTGTTTAATCTTTCAGGTAAAGATTCACTACCCTTCAGATCAAACAAACACATTGAAATGCCCCCCATCCACAGCAGGCATTGTGGAGAATATAGCAAAGGAGAAATGGTCAACTGCTGCTAATCTCATCCTTAAACATGACATACTGCTGAAGACAATCCAAAGCTCTATGTACACCCTCCTGGATGATGAATGCCAGAGACTTTGCCAGAGGAAAGATTTCATGCTCTTTCATTGTACTCCCAAGGACTTGAAAGCCTTCTCATTTGCCAAGCTGAGGTCAGATCTCCAGCGTCTGGCTCCATTTCTGTTCAGTCTGTTGTCCACCGTCACTAAAACATCACCACTTCACACCTGTGCTGCTGCAGCTATACTATTGAGAGGAAGAAATGAAAAACTCACATCTGCATTTGCATATTACATTAACGCTGTTCTCCAAGCATCGCACACCTGACCAGACCAAGGAAATCCTAACACTTGCAGAGGTGGCAATGGAAGGAGAGCTCTTCGCAAGTCATCCCGGCAGAGAATTCAAGGCCTTCCCTGGTTTTGACCAGAACATCTATTCCAAATTAGATTGGGCCAAATTTGTTGAGTGGATGCTTCTTAAACTGATCGAATTTAGAAAGAATCCAGTTTGAAACCAGTTATTTTGTCTCCCATTTCACATGTTGTCCCTGTCTGGCCAAAACCTCTTAACTCTATTTTCGAGGTTTAGATTTTTTGGCATAAATAAGGGCTATTGACCGCACTTTACAGCTGAGTGTTGGGTTAAATAATTTTGAAACAAAATGGAAAATGGCAAAAAGTGCTTGGGACAAAACCTCAACTCCACACTTTCTGCCTAACCAACTAACTGTTTTCATAAATATGTGCTATTGAACACCCTTTATGTCTGTGTGTTGGTTAAAATAATATTGAAACAAAATGGAAAGTGTAAAGAAGTAAAAAAGTGCTTGGGACAAAACCTCCTTACTCCACACTTTATGCCAAACCAGCTCAATCCTTTTTTTTTTCTTCTTCATAAATATGTGCTATTGAACACCTTTGTCTGTGTGTTGTTTCAAATAATATTGAACCAATGCAAATTAGTAAAAAGCCCTTCGGTCAAAACCACCTAACTCCACTGGAGTTCATTTTCAAATTGTTCAAAAATAGCAGATGTAAAAGCTTGCAGTGCAGCACAAAGTGACACACTGTGAGTTTTTATATCTGCTATTTTTGATTGGCCTATGTAAAATGGTGAAAGACCGATGCTTTCCTAGTTTTAATGGCTTAACTGCTTGTACGGGGCCATTTACTGTAGATATGCACAGCTCAGAAAGTGCCATTTGTCCATAATCATTTATTTTATTTGTACACATGTAAATGTTATTTTTAAGATTATAATTACTTGTTTATTTCTCAAATAAAAATTATTTCAACCACAACTTGTAATTCTTTTTCATAAAGCGCTATTGAGTTGATACAGCAACTTCATAGTTGAGTTGAGTATGTGTACTTTAGATTGTAAACTCAATGGCTAGAGCACTAACTTTACAAAATAATTGTTCACCAGGCTTTGGATCTGATGGCTTCTCAGTTTCTCTCAAATGGGGGAACGTGTACATCTAGGGGTAGAAAGAGGTACTTCAGAGAAAATGTAATCATTTCTTACATTATTGAAGCCCAAAAAGTTTGAGAACCATCTGATGGGTGCTCATTAGTTAGGAAAGTAATATTACAGGAGGTCTTGCTTGACGTCAATCACCCCAGATTTATTGCAAACCATGAAATAATATGGGAACTCCATCTTCAAATTCTTACATTAAGATTGAGCCATATAAATAGACAAAGCATATTGATCTGCTGTAGGTCGTGTTCTGTCTATTGCTCAAAGATGCCAATATAAACTTTATTTGAAGATTAATACCTATCTGCACCAAAATCTGTGGTGGTTTGCAGTCTTTTTCATATCAGTTCCCATTATTAGGCATTTAGCCTCTCGGACCCCAAACTTATTTTGTCCAAAATGACACGCTGTTGTACCATAGTAGAGATGGAGACGTTGAACAAAACCATTTTCTACATTCTAATTGTGAAGACTTCTTGAAAATGTAATGCTGCTGTTTAACAATAATTCTGTTTTTGAGAGTGTGAAATAAAACCAACAGGAAATGTAAGGATCCTCTTTTTTTTGCTGGGGACCATCTGAACTCCTAGCACTATTAACATAGTTATTGGCAGTCTCAATTGAAAAAACAAAATTGAGTATCAAACAGTGAGATTTTTATTCATTTGCATTAAGAAATGTACAAAATTGCGACTCAAAGGCAAATGAGCATATTCGATGCTCAGGCAAAATTCAATTGTCATCATCTGAGCTGGAATTTGAATCCTCGTCGGATTCACAGTATGCATCGTTATCTTTCTTATCAAAATAACCACGGTAATACAAATCTGGTTCACAAAAGCTATCCTGGGGAGAGGCAGGCAGCGTATCTTCAATGTCATGAAATACATCATTGATCACTTGCAATATGTGCCTTGCATGTTTGTGGCTTAAGACAGGAAGATGTTTAACAATGTAGTCTAGGTCGAAAATGTGCGCACAATTTTCCAAAACAGCAACAATCAACTGATTGCTAAATCCTGTACAAAGTGCCTGGCTAGTGAAGAGATATGGCTTGTTGGCAACCAAATCATTCTTGTACTTTTCTAACAAGTCCTTGATTAAGGTTCTCTGATTGCGTGTGACCTCCCTCGACTTCAAAGGCACAAACTGCTTTTTCGGCAACTCATAACTGGGAAGAGGTTCGACACAAACACCTGATGCATCACATGAACAAGACTTATGACAATATGTACAGCAGAGATGCCCTGGCTCAATACTTTGGGTATTCTCTTCAAAAGGACTATACAGTGCTTTTCTGAAGCAGCCGTCTTTGCTGGTCTTCATTACCTCTTTTACCCCCTTATCCACATGCATTGACTGTTTTGTGTTGATTACAACTGCGTGTGATTGCAGTCCATTTCTCCCAGCCCTGCCAGCCTGTTGGACTATCGATTCTGTGTCGTTTGGTGGACCAAACATCACCACATGAGAGATGTTGGGAAAGTTGAGGCCCATACCCAGGGCAGATGTGGCAACCACCACTCTGCAATTACCCTGTCCATTCAGTGAACGAATCACATAGTCCTTCAGTTCTGGATATGTGTATGCATGGAAAATGCTAATCAGTTGAGTCTCCGTCTTCTGCTCTGGGTCTCTGTCTAACCAGGCATCATCCTCTAGTTCCGCTTTTAGGTAGCAGTACACATCACCTACTGACTTAAATGCACGGCAGTAGATGATGATCGGCGCCATCGCTGTTGCCTTGGCTCGAACCTCATCCACTATCCAGTCCAGACAGTGTAGTTTTTGTAGTTTTGGTTGAGAGACCAGTCCTAGTCTGATGTTACTTCTGTTAGGGCTCACGGTCAGCCGTTTTGCTTTCTCCATGTGCAGAATTTTGATGACTCTGTTTCTGGACGCCATGTCTGCGGATGCTGTCAGAGCCAACACTGGTGTATCTGAACAAGACAAAAGAATAGAACACATGCCATGTTTATTTTATTGATCATAACTGTTGTCACAAAACAGCTATTTATTGCAGAACAGTACAATGGCAAACTACAACAGTGGTTCTCAACCTGTGGGTCCCCCCAGATGATTAACTTAATGTCCAACACTGTTTTTTCTCTCAACAGACCAAACCAACATAAAGTGTAAGTGTAAAGACTAGAGGGTTTATGCACATTTATAATTGACAATTTATTAAGTACTTTTTAATACCTCTAAAATGAGAAATTAAACATTGGCCAAATGTAATAGAGAGACATTGTGAAAATAGGTTAATTTCACAATAGCTGTGTTATACTAACTGTAATTCCTCTATTCTTAGTGCTTGTCAGGGTGGGGGGGTCCCCAGAGGTTGCGGGCTGAAAAGGTTGAGAGCCTCTAAACTACAAGACAGAAAAAAACAATTAAATAAAATTGCTAACAATAGATTAACCTGGTAAAACCATAACATGACCGTCTGGTTTAACACGCTACTAGATGAGAGACCGAACAAAACAAATAGAACAAACGAACATGACCAAGACAATGTAATTACATTTAAGCCACTACAGGGCCAATCTTACTCACTTTGTTTTGCAATGGATCGGAGTTCTCCAAGCTTTGCAAAGCTCTCTCTGAAGGCAGGCTTTCCGTCTTTACCTTGTCCCCTGAAATTAATATAGAAATAGCAGACAGTGTTTTATTTAGCATGTACACACAATGAAGCTGGTTAATCTTCCACATGTTTTCACAGATAACTGGGCCTAAATTATTTGTAGACTAGAGTGGGTTAGTGGGTTTATATATATATATATATATATATATATATATATATATACACACACACACACACACACACAAATACAGAGGGAGTTACCAGAGTGACCAGGCTAGTCTACTACAACCAATGACACACAAAACAATTATAACTTGTTACACAGTATAGAAAATGTTTAGATTTACCATCTGTAGGTGCAGTGGACTTCGTCTACGACTATTCCCTTGAGGTTTTCGCGATAGACGGGATCGGCCAACATATTTCGCCACTTTTTATTCAACAACCAGTTCTCTGGACTGCCGAAAACAAGCTGGTAGCGTCCCTGTTCAATGTCCGCATCGCTGTGATCATCATCACCAAGCCGCACAGCCGTGATTCCGAGTTGTTCTGCTTCTTTTATCTGGTCCTTCATGAGTTCGGTGAGTGGCGAAACGACAATGAAAATTGGGTTGATGGCCGGGGATAATTTCTTTGTCACCAAAGGTGCAAGTTGATAGATCAAGCTTTTGCCAAATCCGGTTGGAAGAACAGCAAAAACGTCTTCTCCACTGAGAAACTCCACAAGTGCATTCTCCTGCTCCTGTTTAAGTTCGTTTATTGTGTCTATTTCTGCAATAACGTCAGTAATAGCTTTTTTTATATTAACGTTAATGTTACCGACAGATCCGCTGCTGAGCGCCGCCATCTTGTTATGATCAAGGGAGAGAGTCGGTCGCTGTGTAGAAACGTCATCAAAGCCCTCATTGGCTTTGGTGCGCTGTCAATCACAGAGCCCCCGAGGGCCGACGCTGATTGGGCCGTCAGACTTCTGCGGACTTATAACCAGCCTACATTCCAATCATTCCAGACTCTCTTGCGAGAAACAAATGAAATGGTTTCTGGAAGAGGGGCGGGTACGAGGCTAAGTAGGAGTAGCCTTGTGGAGAATGTTTGAAGTGCCCCACAATTCTGCGTCCAATTGCCAGCGCGTCTTGTACGCTCTTCTGAGACAGCAGCCCCTCATTCACAACCAGTTGGAGGGTGTGAGCGACGCACGACAGGCTGGGCAGCTCAGCATCTCTCAGGCCTTTGATCATGTTTGCGCCGCTGTCCCTGACAACAACATGGACAGAGCTTTTGGGAATCCCCCAATTCTGAAGCATTTCCTCAAACACAGCTGCGATGGCTAGGCCAGTGTGAGAACCCCGAAACTGCTTTGCGTGTAGAATGGCATTTTCGCGAGTGAAATCATCCTTGATCCACTGCGCAGTTAAGCTTATCAAAGACATAGGGGTGATAGAGCTACTCCAAATGTCGGAGGTGAAGCTGATGTACGTTATGTTCAGCAGCAGCCCTTGCATGTGCGCTTTCACAGTGATGAGCAGCCTTGGCATTTGTGTGTCAGTGATGGCATGACGGCTGGGAATAGCGTACCTCGGGACTGCTACATGCATGAGATGGCGAAATCCCCTATTTTCCACCATTGAGAAGGGCTGGTCATCCAGAGCTATCATCGCTGTGAGTGCTTCTGTGAGTTGTACTGCCCGTGGATTGTCGTGTGCCATTTTTTCTCGCTTTTCCAAAGTTTGTTCCAAAGTTGGTTGTGTCCTTCCGCTGCTGCTGGCGTTCGTAAACAACAAGTACTCAGCCTCGTGTCTGCTTTTTAGATGTTTGATCAAATTGCTTGTGTTAAATGAGCTCACTTTCGTACCTCCTCGTGATATTTTATTGGTGCATTGTTTGCACTCTGCTTTGGTGTTGTCATCCTCACAAATCTTAAAATATGTCCAAATTGCCGACATTGTTCCTCCTCACAAACAACACTGCACCGCGCCAACTTGCTGCTTGTCTGTTCCGTGATTCACTGCCCCACCCCCCACATGTGCACTCACTGCCAAGGGTGTCGCACCAAATTCTGGGCCCTGGGTATAAGGATTCACTGCTGGCCCCCCATGAATGTTCTTCATGGGGTATTAAAAAATAGCAGCTCTGCAAGCTTGCAGTGCGGCCCTGTGAGCTTGCATATCTGCTATTTTTCAATAGCAAAAGTATAAAAATAATTAAGGCCCTGGCTTTCACCTTGAGCCCTAGTAACTCAGTCCCACTTTTCTCCCCCTTGTTGTGACGCCCCTGCTTGGTATCGGAGGCTGGCGTGAGAAGTATCGGGCGAGTACGAGTACTGCAAAATAGGGTTGTATCGGGCCGAGTACCGATACCGCGAGTACCGATACCGCAACCCTACCCAAAACCATTCCAATATTGTTCAAATCAGCCAATCAGTTTTTGACATATTATCCATTATTATGGGGGATTATGCGAAATAAATCGAATTATGCAAATTATGAAAATTGCTCAACATATGCAAGTTAGCATCCGGCAGTTTCTAAATGCTGGGAACCCATACTCAACATTTCTAACATAAAACCTTATTGTACTCAATATGCCAGGGTTCAGATTCTGGCAAGTGGACTAAAAGGCCAAAGGCAAATCAATAAGATCCAGTCTGGGGGTACCAGCGCAGGGCCCCCGAGGTCCCCCACCACCACCTGGTCCTGTGTTCCAGCCACCAGTTGAGGAAACAGCAACATCTGGTCGGAGGGGACCACCGGCTTCTGCAAGTGAGATATACAGATTTGATATGAAAGTTCTGAAAAATGTAATACAAAATCCAGTCCAGCTCAATATAATAAATGGATGAACATTACTAAATAGGCTCCAGACGAGAGAGGAATGTGGAGGTCCAGGAGCAGCTTTTGGAGGAGGCCAATGCAGACGCCCAGTTCCATCAGGCGATGCTGGCGGAATTAAGGACCCCAAATCTAGATCCAACTGATTATTTTTGTTTATATTTAGCTCACCAGCTGAAAGGTCTGTCCCCACAAGTTAAACTCGAAACCGAAATGCAACTGTTTAATACAGTTTATTTGGCCAGAACGCGGGACAGGGCCAACCCAGAATAATGTGTTTTCCTTATTTAAAATAAAATAAGTTTTTGTTTGTTTAAAATAAATACCTTGAGTTTGAAGATTACAAAAAAGAAATGTTTTTGTTTGTTTGAACATAAATACCTTTGAGTTTGAAGATTAAAAAATAAAAAAAGTTTTTGTTTGTTTAAAATAAATACCTTTGAGATTGAAGATTAAAAAAAAAGAAATGTTTTTGTTTGTTTAAAATAAATACCTTTGAGTTTGAAGACTACCCTGTTTCAATTGTGATTTGTTTGTGTCAAGATTGACATCAGAATTTACAAAACGGATGTGTATGACAATGGATCATTTTCAAAAAATCTAACCTAGACTAATATAGTGGTTGTCAACAATAGCAACTGTCCAATTTAGAAATGCAAGTTTCAGGTACAGTGTAGCGAGGTGTCCTAGCAAGTTGATTTGTCGAGTTGGATGTTTGGCGAAGTGACTGGTATTCCTCAGTTTACTCCACTCTCCCCTACGTTACCTTATTGTTCCGACACGTCTCTCAGATGGAGCTTTGAGCAACCAGGGCTTCACTCAAACTTCCTCTGAACGTTGGATGCGATTGAGAATAACCTACAGACTGGTGACCTTCTGCAGAGTGGACTCCCAGTTTAAAACGCTGAGTAGTAGAGCCACGTAGGTTGTACACTGCAAAAATGAATGAACTAAGCAAGATTTGCAATCGTATATCTAGCCATAAATTCTTATTGGTCTAGTTTTAAAAATTATATTCTAAAGAAGATAAAATTGTACAAGATGATGATTTTTGTTTTAAGAAAATATTTCTTTTTTTTCTTACCATGATATTAGATCTTAAATTATAATATTTCACATTTACATCAAGTAAAAATTACCCTCTGAGACAAAGGTTGAATCCACAGTGTCACTTTTAAGAAAATGAGTAGCTCTGAGTACTTATTTTAAGTACCAAACTAGTAAAATACCCTATTGTCTTTATGTATGGATCTCAGTGTTTGATTAGGTCATATGGAAATACAATGACTACAATATGGGCATTCCCAGATATGGGGTTAATATTGATGACACCATATATGGCATATATGGATATGTCCATGGGCTTTGCCAGATATGGGCTTAATATTGATGACATCAGGGATCTCCATATGGATATGTCCATGGGCTTTGCCAGATATGGGCTTAATATTGATGACATCAGGGATTTCCATATATGGATACATGGGCGTTGCCAGATATGGGCTTAATATTGATGACATCAGGGATCTCCATGCTTGCTGCATAAGGGCAAAAAGGGGAGTCCTACAACTTGGTCAGTGAGTCAGAGTGATGTCAGAACCGGTTCTGACATCACTCTGACTCACATGTCACAACAGTTGCTGTGACCGACACACGGACACACAGACAAGATCTGTACGGTTTCAGAGAAACAGCGACCGAAGGTCGCAATAACTATTTTCACACTACATATTGGAATGAAAAATGTTGTTCAACATCACGTTTATTCACATTTAATTAAGTACAGTGGCTTTCAAATGGCAAGATCAGAGTACATGGAATTAAATAAATAATAAAGCAAATATATAGAAATCACACCTCATAACAGCCAAACCTATATATATATTTATATATATAACATGTCTCTCGGACTCGAAGTGGTGTTCAAATACATCATTTTGGGGGACCTTGGCATGACAATGTTTGAAAACTAAGGCATTTGTAGAATCAGGCCCAGGTCGTATGGCTCAAGTCATAATGGGTTAATTACACCACACTCATTCCTTTTGGGTTCTTAAAGGAGTAGTTCACCCCCAAAATGACTTTTTTTCTATTGATTACTCACCCCATGGAGACGTGAATTCATGGAAATGTCTTTTTTGTTTTTGTCACATTCCTAAGCCAATAAAGCATAAATCCCCCATTGATTCCGGTAGGGGACCCAAAGACACTTTTGGGTCCCCTACCCCTACATTTATTATAATCAAATTATTGACTTAGGAATGCGATAAGGGTAATAATAATAATATTATTATGGGTAATAATAATAAAAGAAGAAAAAAAATACTTCTACAACTCTACTTCCTAATCATATTCCAGATGTGGTTTGACCCATTGTGTTTCTTCCTTTTCTGTAGGCCTATATAATTTCCTCTCCATATATGATAATCTTTCTTTTATCATTTTCGCCATAGATGTTATGGCAAATAGCCTATAATTATCAGGCTTTCTTGATTCACTTTCACTTGTTGGAAGACCTGAAGTTAAGGGGTAGTCCTCATAATTCTGTGCTTTCACAATATCAACTTAGCGCAATTTATTAATGTTATAATACAAGTGAATCTACATTATACACTGTTTTACGTGCATAATCCAAAACGTTTATTTAGAGGAAACAGTTATTAGCAAATATAAAATATATTTATTACTGGAACACCCCCTCAGAGGAGATGGTATGGTCCAATGAACAGAACACATGACGTTACGTAGTCTCCTCCCATCCTCCGCCCGCCCGTTTCAAACAGTGCAGTGTAACGGCTGCAGACTTTCATTCATCTTTTTCATTTCGTCAAAGTTGGATAAATAAAATACTAAAAGACTACTCTGCATCATGGAAGTGGACGACGTGATCGCCAGCACGCTCGCAGGTATGTGTCTAGACATGTGTAAATCTTACGTTGTGTAACTTGTGTTTCATGTGTTATTGGTCATGCTTAGCATTGTTAGCTGCTAACGCTAGCTGCCTGTGGAGTCACTGGGCTGTAGCTTCTGTAAAACACATTTAATGTTTCAAGGTTGTGCTTATTGCGGACAGACAAAACTTTTTTGTGTGTTTGACATTACTAATGTCAGGGCTAGGCGCTAGCATGTCTGTATTGTGTAGGTGGAGTGCATAATGTTATCGCCTGGTTAGCAAACATACAACCAGCAGCTAGGTGGCAGCATTTGACTTGCCACATCTAAACAGGGGGTCTTTAACGTTTTCAGCCCAAGGACCCCTTAGTTGAGAGAGAGATGAAG
Organism: Nannobrachium achirus; assembly: GCF_963921795.1. Lineage (NCBI taxonomy): Eukaryota > Metazoa > Chordata > Actinopteri > Myctophiformes > Myctophidae > Nannobrachium > Nannobrachium achirus. Next base: position 1,849,978 of record NC_137815.1, read on the forward strand.
CAGGGACCCCTTAGTTGAGAGAGAGAGATGAAGCAGGGACCCCCTTAGTTGAGAGAGATGAAGCAGGGACCCCTTAGTTGAGAGAGAGATGAAGCAGGGACCCCTTAGTTGAGAGAGATGAAGCAGGGACCCCTTAGTTGAGAGAGATGAAGCAGGGACCCCTTAGTTGAGAGAGATGAAGCAGGGACCCCTTAGTTGAGAGAGAGATGAAGCAGGGACCCCTTAGTTGAGAGAGAGATGAAGCAGGGACCCCTTAGTTGAGAGAGAGATGAAGCAGGGAACCCTTAGTTGAGAGAGAGATGAAGCAGGGACCCCCACAACCTGTTCATAGATTCCATATAGTTTCATCATCAGTGGATTTTGGATTCATGTCCAACCTCTTTGTGGCATTGTGAGCTTGTAGATCTGCTATTTTTGTCTAGAGTTCTCAGAATATGGATACTAGGGTTCAAGTGGTTAATATAAAATATAGGAGGAAAAAAGTTTCTATCACACAAAGATTTGGAGGACCCCCTTCTAGTAACTCTGAGGACCCCCTAGTGGTCCCAGACCCCCTGTTGAAGACCATTGCTGTGAAATCAATGGTAATTTAACTCGGAGTGTAAATTTGTACACTCTGAGTTACATACCCATAAGCGTCCATTTGGTTCCTAATTATCATTTAGCTGGGGACCCCCAGGAACTCTCTCAATAAAAAGAAATATCTGTGGCAGATTTTTTGTTTTATCTGTATCTACCATCCACCATTTTTTATCTGTTATCTGACCCAGTGGGAATGGGCCTTAAGAGAGACGGCTAGTGTCTGTCAGAAAGGAAACATGTTTGAAAGGAGAGATGCACCCATTAAAATTTTAATATTTTGAGTCCAGATGTAGTGGAGTAGAAGTCAAAGTATTGAAAACTGGAAATACTCAACTGAAGTAAAATTAACTCAACTGTACAGTACAGTACAGAATTAGTTTGCACCACTGGTGTTAATGTGCAGTTTGTGTTCTGATCTGCACGTCGGAAAGTCGTGACTCACCAAACAAAAGTTTGGTTTTGGAGATGCTGTGGACAGGCATTTATATACACTTCTGTTGTCATTGATAACTGTGCGTGGAATATTGACCATCATTATGCTATTTTAGATTGCTTGTACAGCGCCTGTCCTTGATTTAAAGGAGTAGTTCACCCCCAAAATGACTTTTTTTCCCCTATTGATTATTCACCCATGGAGACTTGAGTTCAATAATATCTTTTGTTTTTAGAGTAAATTTACCCCCATTCGTTCCGGATGGGGACCCAAATGGATTCGGGTATATCCGGAATCAATGGGGGTAAATATTATACATAAATATACATGGTGTGAGTAATCAATAGAAAAAAAGTCATTTTGGGTCTTCATGCATTGACTGCCATATGTTGTCTTTTCAGTGAAACCCAGTGGAGCAGTCCATCTCGCTGTTGGGAATCCTGCCACAGCTTTCCCCATCTTCAGTGCCCCCCCCCCCCCCCCCGGGAGATGGCAGAGAGGCCATGTTTCACATCCTTAAGGTGAGAGTGTGCATATACTGTAAGTTAGTAATGCATGTACAATACTTTTTTTTTAAATAGTTAATAAACTAGTCCTTGACAACTGCCTGCTCTGCATTGGGACTCTGCCGGTGATGACCTTTGGGAGGAGGACTTTCAAAAGGGACTCGTCTAACTCATGGCATATTACTATGCCCTTCATCTGGCGTACCCCACTAGTGCGTCTACAGTGCTCTCAGTACTGCAAACTGAAGTCCTCCATGATGCCATGCATTAGGGAGATACCACCCACGCATACAACGTCCTAAGCTGAATGGAAGGACTACATCAGTCAGTGAGTGTGCAGATCTACAAGCTCAAAACAGCAGATCTACAATCTCATAACACAGCGCAAAGTGGATCGTTGTGAGCTACTAGATCTGCTGTTTTCACTTCAGTGAATGCTACCCTAACTCAGTGGTTCTCAACCTTTTCAGGCCGCGACCCCCCAAATAATCATATTTTGATTTGGGACCCCCACCCCACCCTGATGAGCACTAAGAGTGGAGACGTTGCATTTTGTATAACACGGTTCTATTGAGGAAATAGCAGATCTACATGCTCACAACGTCTCACTGCGAGGCGTTGTGAGCATGTAGTGCTATTTTCACAATTCTTGACTCAATTTGGCCAATGTTTAATTTGTCATTTAAAATCAAAAAAGTCTTTAAATTGTCACTTTAGAAATCTGCATATACACTTTATACACTTAAACTTTGTTGGTTTCTTTACAGTTGAGTGAGAAAACAATGTTGCACATTATGTTAATCATCTGGGGACCCCCAAAACTAATTTGGGGATCCCTCTGGGGGTCCTAACTCACAGGTTGAGAACCACTGTGCTAGATAATGTGATCAGTGAATGCTTCCCTAACTCCCCCTAAGTTGGGCCTTGTTCAGAGTCAGACTGGCGGCCCAAATCCAGCCCAAATCTAATTTCCTATCCAGATTGGAGTCAAAATGTTCTTTTTTTTTTAATGCAGTCTGGAGATGGCTATGGATTCAAATCTGATTTATACTGCAATATAGAAGTACTCTGTTACAAGTAAAAGTCAAGAATTAAAAATGTACTTGAGTAAAGGATCTGCTGTTTTCACTTGGGTCCCGAGTGCAAACTAATCTATTTTGGGTTTCCGACCAGAAAGGTTTGGCAACCTGCATTGCACTATATAGTTCTGGGGAACTTTGTTCGGGAGCGACGTTGTTCGAGGGCGATGTTGTTCTGGGCAGTGTTGTTTGTGGCGGTGTTACTGATTGGGGAAGGAGCTCGTACATTTTCATAACTAGCACCTTATCGATCCTGCTTATTGAGCCCACTATTGAGCATTTCTAATTTGTGGAATTACGTCACACGATAATATTTTATCGGTCAGTTGACTTGCTAGTTTTTCAAGCTCCATCCCAGATAGTGACATGTACTGTAACTGCGCCTGTGTTTACATTTTACATGCACTTTTGTTATTTTTGTTTTAGTATTATTCCTTTTGTTGTGTGCTGTGAACAGCAGATCTACAACCTCACGTGGCGCAAAGCGGGTCGGTGTGAGCTTGTAGTCCTTACCTAATCTCTCTTTTGGGTTCCGACCAAGTTTGGGAACCATTGCCCTATAGTTCAGAGCGCTGTATGGGGCACTGTTGTTTGAGGCAGTGTGAGCTTGTAGTCCTAATCTAATCTCTTTTTGGTTCCGACCAAGTTTGGGAACCATTGCCCAATAGGTCAGAGCGTTGTATGGGGCGATGTTGTTTGAGGCGGTGTGAGGTTGTAGTCCTAATCTAATCTCTCTTTTGAGTTCCGACCAGAAAGGTTTGCGAACCATTGCCCTATAGGTCAGAGCACTGTATGGGGCGCTGTTGTTTGAGGCGGTGCGAGCTTGTAGTCCTAATCTAATCTCTGATGCTGCTGGCATGTCACTGCACTTGAGTTTTGTTTTGTTTCATGTGTTTAAAACAAACAATTTCTGTATGCTGCAAGTGTTCCCCCTTCCAACCAGGTTTTGAAGAAAATAAATGCAGTGTACTGTAAACAATTTGCTGTAACACTCTCACACTTTATTTTTTTATAATACATTTTGAGAACATTCATTATGCCTTCATTTCTTTCATACATTTCAGGTTTTGCTTTTTATCGCTTATTTGAGTAGCTTTAGGGTATTTTGCAAAGGGATTAACACTTAAATTTCAAGACCTTTAAAGGAGTAGTTCACCCCCAAAATGACTTTTCTTCTTTTGTTTACTCACGCCATGGAGACTTGAGTTCAAGAATATATTTGTTTGTATTAGTTGCATTCCTAAGACACAATCCGATTATTGTAAATTTACCCCCATTGATTCCGGATCGGGACCCGAATGGATTTGGGTCGCAATAGAAAATTCATTTTGAGGTGAACTACTCCTTTAATGGCTAGTTATTAGTCTCTTTGACTTGGTACAGTGCTTGAAAGGGGATTTTACCACCTATTTCAAGACCTTTAATGGCTAGTTATCAGTCTTTTTGACTTAAATATGGTGCCTGGAATGAGTCTGAAAAACCTATTTGAAGAGGTTTGCCAACTAATTTTGAGTTTCTATGACTTTAATGACTAATTACGAGTCTACTTAACTTACATTTAGTGCTTGGAATGAGTCTGAAAAACTTATTTGAAGAAGTTTGCCAACTAATTTTGAGTTTCTATGACTTAAATGGGTAGTTATGAGTCCATTTGACTTAAATATATTGCTTGGAATGAGTCTGAAAAACCTATTTGAAGAGGTTTGCCAACTAATTTTGAGTTTATATGACTTAATTAATTACTTGGAATGGGGTTTAATGAACTTATTTTAAGAATCCCTGACTTCCCTAAAGCCTTGGTATATTTTCTTATTTCAAGAAATCTTACCGGGAAAAATTTTCTTACCCCACTGGCAGATAATCTTACTTGTTTTTAGTTGATTTATACTCAAAAACATTTTTTTTTTCTTATATTTAGAGTAGGTTTTTTTGCAGTGTAGGGCCCCCTATACGTCCCTGTATGGTGAGAGCGTGCGTTGGCACACACTCTATCTATCTTCAACCGAGAGGCGGAAGGCTCGGAAAGAATGTCATTCTTCTGTCCGTATTGCGGGACAAAGCTGGAGCCCGACTATAATTTCTGTCCCTCGTGCGGGCGGGAGAAGATCCCAACGGATCCCAACGGAGGAGGCTCCAGCACACCTGGAACCATAGAAATGCCCAAGCTTTCCAGCGGACCTGATGCCCGGGTAGCTCAGTCGGTAGAGCTCTCGCCTTTGTACTGCAAGGTCATGGGTTCGATTCCGGGCACCGCCAACTCAGCGTATGAGTAGCACGGCTTGGCAAGTTGTGCGGCAAGTACTGGGAGCTGATGGTAGGTGTGGCGCTCCACCTCAGCAGTCCATCTCCCAGGGGTCTAGCGCATTGTAACAGGGACAGACTCCCGCGTGTTACCGGCTGATACCGACAATAAGCCACTCACGACCTACTTGAATTTAGTCCTTAAACACTTAGACCCCAGTCTAGACTTTGTGACCTGGGTTGTTCAGTACTTTGACTGCCTTATTCTGTCAACAAGTCGTTATGAACTAGGCCTCCACATAGGTTACCTGCTCATGGTGAAGCCGCTCACTGTGAGGTAAAGAGATTTAGATCAGTGCTGCAGTCAACAATGTCTGTAAACTGAGAACTGTGTCCGTGGCAAGAATTCTCCATGTCCATGGGCCATGGCAAATACTTGTTTAAAAAATAAGTTGACATATTGTGTTTGTTTTCTTTCTTTTCTGTACTGAGGGTGATAAACTGAGAGCATTTGGCTGCTGATCACAAAACAGGGTTTGATGTAACTTTGGGCAGAGAACGATTTGATCATTTTATCCATGTTTCCTTCTTTCATTGCAGTGATGAGTGGCTGATTTGATGGCATTAAAAAAGCAGGGTTGGACGTAACTTTGGGCAGGGTTTGATGTAACTTTGGGCTAGGGTTGCTGCAACAGTATGAGATTTTTAACACTGAAAATATAGTCTGTGTCAGCACCGCGGTTATCGGTAGCACCATTTCAACCACCATTGAGTGTCTTGTCGTCTTGTGAGCACTCAGTAGCAGCCAGTGCTACCTCAAGCTAGAAAAACAACAACCATCCTACCATATTGAAAATTCAGCTTTGTATTAAGCAACAACACTGTTAGTGTTACAACAGCACTGCATTTTCTTGTTTGGCTCATCGTTGTTTTTCCGCCAACTGCGAGCTGTGCAGCCTGTGCCATTATAAAGCCACAACTAGCCGCCTGGAACGTGTACTGCGACTGGGGACGAGGCATCAGTCTGATGGGCTGTGCCTCCTCTGTGGATGATCCGTTGATTCTGAATCTGTTCTCGATGATCTCACTCAAGGAACAACTCCTGCGATTGAGAACCGAAACCCATCGTTCATTTAAAAGAGCCGTTCAAAAGAGCAGAATCGTTCGCAAACGTTACATCTCTACTGCGTTCATGACTGCGCTGCCTGCAGCCTGCCTCGGGGCAGAGCGGAGCAGCGGATACGTTTTCTTTTTATTTAACGGTGTTATCGGTGTGCAGGTAAAGTACTTGGTGTTGTGCTCGCCCATCGTTAACACCGGTAACACTGAGTACCGTTGCAACCCTACTTTGGGCAGAGAAAGACTTGATCTTTTTATCCAAATGTGACCAGGGCACTTAGGCCCGGAAACAGGCAACCAGGCAATGCCACTCTGTGAATTTCACCCAGAGAATACCTTAAACTGCATAATGTACATTGAATACCCAAATCACAGGTTTAGTTAAGAAATATCAGCAGAGACAAGTTATTTCCAGTTGAAAAGTAAATACTTGTTTTATTAATTCAAGCAAAATGAAATACTTAATATCAAAGGGCAAGAATGGGGTTAGAAATATATAATATTTATTTCAATACAAAAGAGCTATATCGTCATAAGGTGTAACTTTATTACAAAGATAACATCAGTATATCAAAGGGTCAAAATGACAATTGTGGTCATGACAATAATACTGCGCCACCTGTTGGACTACACTCTGACCCACCCGTTTACTGGCATGGCTGGAGCTAAAACTCTTGGAGCTATTCACCATATTCCTGGCCACAGATATAAAGAGCTAGATGCCTCGTTCGCCTCTGCAGTTAATTGGAGCGATGTGCAAAAGCTCTAGTCCGGACTTCCTGAAAAAACTAAGGGAACGCTGTCAGTCAAAGTGACTACTGGCCAATCACAGCGTGACTTATCCAAGGACCACAATTCAATGCAACAGAGCCAGTTGCTCAGCTAGGCTGCATACGTAAAGACCAGCCCTCACCTGCCTCTGATTGGCTTACAGACTTCCCTATGTGTGACGCACGCGGAAGCAATGAACACGGAAGCGACGAAGATTCCCTTAGTTGCTCAATGCATACGCCCCCTAGCCGAAGGAGGCGTCTACCTTTCTATGTCTATGTTCCTGGCCCTATCCATGGAGGCTGCCATTTTCTTTTACAGATGGCGCTAGAGAGTTTTTCTCTGTGTGCTGCTTCAAAAAACATCTTCTCACTTCCTCCCAAGTAAGGAAGTGACACAGAATTGTCTGTTGCCAGATTTTGCCAAAGAAATAAGCCCAACAGAAGCGACTAGGCTATACTACTTTACATTTACAATTGAAAATAGCAGATCAGCAAGCTCACAATGTGTCACATTGCGACACATTGTGAGCTTGTATATTTGCTATTTAAAAGATATTGAGGGAAAAAAATGAATTTTGAATATTTTTGAAACATTTTAACAACATAAATCTGTGTGGAGGTCCCTGGCACCACTTGTTTTCAGATGGGGGTCTGTGGACAAAATGTAATCTGGGGTCCTTTATATGAAACATTTGGGAACCACTGGTTTAAAAAATATTAGAAAGTAAGCCCAGTAAGCAGCTATTTTAGAGACACAAATTGCTTATTATAAGCAGACATGGCAACCCAGGAACATTCAGAGCCCAGAGCCTAGAACGCCAACTACTGACACTTTAATGCAAAGACAACAGGAAACCAAATGATGTTTTTCAGGCCAGCTTGTTCAGCCTCCGCCTCTTTCAGGATAGAACAGGAAGCCGGGGCTGGGCCAGGAATAACGTGAATAAGAACCAGCAGTTCCACATACAATTAACCCTTTGTCAGCCTTCTGATTGGTCCCTGACTGGCCAACCAGAAAAATCATTCTCTTTTGCTACCGGGGGCGGAGTTATGCAGTGGGATAAAGTCCACATTCTACCATGGCAAGAGTGTAGTTTTAAATTTATATTTATTTATATTGTTATTTATTTTTTTGCTTTGTCATGATAAATAGGAACATTTTGGAACAAAATGGAGTGAATAAACAGTGAATAATTGTTGAAATGATAAAAAAAATAATAATAATCGCTATGTGGATTACTAGCCTTGCATAGAGATCTCCTGCTAGACACTGCATTGTGCGGTGATGCGCGGTACGGCCACGATGCGGTACAGCGCTGCACGGTCATATCGATTTCGAAGTATAATGAATAATCTTCAACAAACTAGTTTACATGAACGATATCGATGTAACTAATATATTCGATTGGGTACATATATTTTAAATGGGCAGAATTACAATTAAAATAAATTTTATGTTGAGAGCAAGGCTATAGCCAAGAGGGCGATAGCAAGAGGGTGCAAAAGATCTGTACTTCCCGTTTCTGTGTGACGTAGGTAGATACCTTTTTAGGAGGCGGAAGCATGTTTGGAGTCTATTCATTTACAATGGGAGAGCTAACGTGAACACAGAACAAAATAATCGTTCAGAAGCTATGGTCACTGAACTAAATATTGGACCAGATCATCACAAGCCTCATAATATTAACAAAATTGTCATACTAAAGTGGCTTTTTTCAGCGACACAACAACTGAGAAAATCAACTTTATTATTGCTCTTTAGCTGTCCCAGCAACACACTCTCGCGGGATCTATAGCACCAGTAAACAGGACGTGCGCGAGATTTGCCGTCTGAGCCGGCGCCCACTTAGGAGTCTATTTGTAGGATTTGTGTACCATGTCGCACTCGTGGATCCAATGAGGATGAGCTATCTTCATTAATTAAATATCTTTGGCTATAGTTCCACAACTTCCTGGTCAGGGCGAGGTACCCAAGATGCACTGCTCTCTCTCTCTCTCTCTCTCTCTCTATGCCCTCTGCCTGTTTCAGAGGATTAAACTAATTAAAACATGTATTTTCGTGGGAAACCCCCATTTTGCATTATAACTACTGTACTTTTGTGTTCTTTTTTTATTAATATCACATAGATGTTTTTCTTTTGGTACTTTAAATAGCAATAATGAGGCTATGAAAAACGTTCATTCACTTCCATTATAAAAATCTCTTCCCTGGCTTTAGTTGGGGGATATCTTCAGAAATAGTGTCATATCCTGGAATGAATTCCTTTGACCCCTCACATGCTACTTAAAGGACAACTTTGTTTTTTTACAACAAGTGTTCATATTTTAGATTGTAATTAGAGAAAATAAAAAGTGATTGTTAAAATGTTTTCATTTGCTTCGTTCTATTGTTTTATCGCGTTTACCGTGCTAAAATGTGGGGCATGCGTACACATGGGGGCATGCGTACAAGTGGCTAAATATGTCTTTTTAGACACAATAAGCCAGCAGTTTCTTTATTGCTATTTACAGTAAAGGCCACTTTTAACCGCACAGATTCGTCGACGATTCGGCCAGAAAACAGTCGGCTACCGACAGGCCGCCGACAGGAGCTCAATCGGCAGGTTTTCGGTAGCCGGTCGGGAATGTTATCGACCGGTATCGACGGCAAACTGGGAGACTGAACTTGACCGGTTTTGTTGAGTCGTTCCCTGGTCGTCCCTTGCCTGTCAGCAGTGAAGGGAGGAGCGGGGGGGGGGCTATAGAGCACTCTGATTGGCTGTTGGTGAAACGGAAATGAGCCAACGAGAGCGGATAAAAGACAACACATAATCAGCTGATAGCTATCTGTTTGGTTGCGTTAGCATTGCTGTCAGTGTCATGGCGTCTGTTTGGAACAACGATGAGGATAATCTTGAGGAACGTTTAATTGAGATGGTGGAGGATCGGCTGGCGTTATATGATGTGTCGGATGCATCATATAGCAACAAAATTATCAAGCAGAGACTCTGGAGGGAGATTAAGGCTGAACTCAACCTTGAAGGTATGCATTTGTGTTTGTTCTACTGTTGCTATATGCTATGCAGTGTTGGGGCTTAGTGTGTACGTGGGTATTGTCAGGAACAGGATATATTATGTGGGTATCCCACATGGGTAGTTGCTTTCATTGCTAATGAACTAAATATCAAATTAAACTTGTAGTGTGCTCAAGGGATCAAACTAGACCCAATCTCTCTAGCGCTTTATATCCATTTGACAGATTTACAAAATACAGGGTCGTATATCATATGCATGTTTGTCATTTGCTAATACAACACTTTCACTTCTCTTTCAGAGAAAGAGCTCAAGAAGAAATGGGATTCGCTGCGCACCCAGTACACTAGATACAAGAAGCTGGCCCCATCAGGTGTGTTTAATTTCTTTTATAGCACTCCAAATAAGTCTGCTGGCTTCTTGTTTTCTTTGATACATATTGTTTACATTAGCTGCTTACAATGTGCTAAATAAACTAAACCTTAAGGTGTATACTATAAATGCCTTGCCCTGTTTGTCAATCATTATTAGGGAGTGGTGCCAGCACGCTGACTGGGAGGCAGGTGTGGATTTTGGGCAGTTTGCAGTTCCTCGAGCCTCACACCAGGAGGATGCCGAGTGTGTCCAACCTGAGCTCACAGGTAAACTGAACTATAATTATTGATTCATTTGCTTTTTAGGAAAAGGGTTATTTAATGCCCAACAATGAACTGCATATACTGTATGATATTTATGTCAATTGTATTTCTTCTTATAGGAAACCACTTTAACTCCTGTGGGGTTCGCTTCATCTCCTGAGGAGAGCGCTTTAGCTCCAGAGGACAGCTTTGTAGCTCCTGAAATGGACGGACGGTTCTTGGCCAGCACTCCGAGGCAGAAGCAGAGGCCCAGCGGCTCCCTGGACAACTCTAACGTCACACGCCGCTCCCTGGACAACTCTAACGTCACACGTGGCTCCTTGGACAACTCTAACGTCACAGAGGCTTCTGCTGCCTCTACGACTGCAGTGGGTAGGAGTCGGAAGAGGCGCCAGCTGCAGGACCCAGACCCCACAGATATGAGGGATGAGGTATTGAAGGTGATCCAGAGCAGCCTCAACAAGGCAAATGAAAACGACCCCATTGCTAATTATTGTACAGCGCTGGCGGACAGGATGCGGGAGTTAAGCCCGCTTGATCTCCTCGAACTCCGCAGCAACATTGACGGACAAGTCAATTCTTTATTGTTGGCCGCTGCCAGGCGAGCCCAGTACAACCCACAGACAGAGTACATTCCACAGACAGACTCTCAGTCACCATACACAGCACACTACACAACCCTTGAGTGACGAGAGATGTATTCTTTTTTTTAAATGTAAATAGTAGATGTGTTTATCTTCTAGATGTGTTTAATTGTTTTACTAGATGTGGTGTTGTTTTTTTGTACTTTTACTTTTGGTAAATTAAGTACATTTTGATACCAATACTGCCTTAATAACATTTCTTTTTGATCATGTATTTGCTTTTGCCATATTGAGATGTGTGTATCGCAGGGGTGGGTGCACCCCTCTCATCTCTGCAGACGTTTGAGTGTTTGCAGAGATGGGAGGGGTGTACTCACTTCTGTTGGTACTCACTTCTGTAAGGTACTCACTTCTGTGAGATACTGGTGAGATACTGTATTCTTTATATTTAGCTGTTGGTGGAATTCACACTGGAATGTCTGTTTTGTTTACATGTACAGTATGTATTTGATGTGTCTGATAATCCCATATGGGATGGGTCAAATGTTGTCCAGACATGGAAATAAAATAACACGGAAATAAAATATTCATTCGTTCGTTCATTCATTCATTCATTGTACTTTTACTCAAGTACATTTTTAATTCTGGACTTTTACTTGTAACAGTATTTCTACATTACATTATTGATACTTTCACTTGAGTACAAAATGTTTGTACTTCATCCACCACTGGCCATGCTGTTCTTTCTAATGAATCATTCAAAGTATGTAGTGCCATGTGGATTCCATTAAAAAGGCTTGCTTGTAATAGTTTTCATTATTTTGGGAACACTAAGGGCACAGTCACACCGCACTCTACCAAAGATGGAGGATTGTGCTAATTCATTTGAATAGATTTATTTTTCTATTGCAGAAATATGAAAATTGCAATAAAAAATAAATGTCACTTGTGCATGTTTAGAATATTGTAACATGAGTTCCAGAGACCCTCTGGGTGACAGTTTTGTGACAGGTTTCAAATGGTACATGCAGGTTTGTAATTCAGTACAAATGGACCCATAGAATCATTTGTATGCTTATAAAAAAGAGTTTTTGGAAACACCAACTTATCTGTGTATCCCAAGAGTCAGATTAGCCTTCATGATATTGGGGGATTAACAATTACCTTATGAACAGATAGGATCAGCATAATGTCACTAATTCATTTTTTTTTGTCACTGATCAGTTGTAACACTTCCAAACCCATGTTTAGTGAAATTTGGTATTTACTGTAGGCTACTGCACTCTGCCTTTGTAGGGTGCTGTTTTTTTGTTTTGCTGACAATACCTGATCTACATGTTACCAACCCATGGCTGAGTGTTTAAAAACATGCTCAGGACCATCTCAAGTTCCAGAGACCTCCACCTCCTGCAGAAGAGTTTGCTTATTACTACACTGCCTAAAAAAAAGCCACCAAGCCAAACTGAACAATAATTTGAACAAGAACACCTGACCAACATTGTTTCTAGCTACCCAACCCAGGGCTCAAGGGCTTAAAATGGAAATGACAAACAGGTATGAAGCAAAATAGTTTATTTTGTTTCACACAGGATACAGAGTAGGCAAACGGTAAAAAAGAACAGCAAACAATATAACAGCAAACCACATCTAAAAAATAATAAAACAAAAAATCAAAATGGTAACAAGATGTAGAAAGTTTTGCTTTTTTGTAAACATCTTCAGTATGTTCTATGTGCAACAGGTTATTCAAATATACATTTATGTACAGTAGGTGCAACTGTTGGGGAGGGAACTAAATCTTGTCCCACTGAAAAGGCACTGCACCAACATCAGAATTGAAGTAATGGCATAGGTCCTCTCTCTGCTGCTTGGCTTGTGCCTTTGGGTTGTTGTTGTGTGGCTGAGCAGCCTGTTCCAGGCCAGGGTCTTCTCTCCACCTTCCTGGGATGATGACATGATTGGGACCGTCACGATCAACTATCCCATCCGTGTACAGGTTACCTCTCTCAGTGCGCAGAAAGTTGTGCAGAGCGCAGCAAGCCAGAACAATAGCCTCAACTTTTTTAGTGTCCTGAATGGGAATGGTTGTAAAAAGGACCTGAAAACGGTTTGCAAGGATGCCAAACGCATTTTCCACCACCCTCCGAGCTCGTGACAGCCTGTAGTTGAAAATACGCTTCTCATCAGTTAGCCTGCGATCCGGAAAGGGCTTCATGATGTACTCCTTCAGGGGAAATGCCGCATCTGCCACTATGGTGTAAGGAGCCAGCAGGTCAGTTGCAGGGAGAGGTGAAGGTGCAGGGATGTGGGATGTCCTCCTTTCCAGGGCATCGTGAAGTGTGCATCCGGCAAACACGCCACCGTCTGAGACTCTCCCATTGCAACCCACATCAACATACAGGAATCTGTAATCACTGTCCACCAGTGCCATCAGCACTATGGAAAATGTGTGCTTGTAGTTGAAGTATGTTGATCCAGTCCTTGGTGGTGCACGAATGGTGACGTGTTTACCATCTAGAGCACCTAGGCAGTTTGGGAAGTTCCACTGAGCCTGGAATCCATCGGCTACATGCTGCCACTCTTCTACGGTGTCAGGGCACTGAAAGGAGAAAACAATATAATTAGCTTTATAGAATTATGACTGTAATTGCCTCCTGTAATCAGGCCTGGAATTTCTTAATTTTTAATGGCAAGGCACAAAGGCCATCAAATAAAACAAGATTTCAGTCCATTGAAATAATTAACTGAATTTAATAAGGGTTAAGAATGTTTTTTAAATGTAATATGTAGGCTAGCAATCTGCTGTGAAATAAATAAATTGACAAGAGACAGAGAAAGTAGTACAGTAAGTAAGCTGCTGGGGCATTAAGGCCACTGTGACCTCAGGGCATGCCATTTTTTGGAGGGGCACCGATGGCCAAGGCCTTCATGGCCTCCATGAAATTCCTGCCCTGCCTGTAATATTTGTGTAATATATACTTATATCAGCACTTTTTAACAGCCTGCTCAGGGACTGCAGAAAATTAGCTTTTGGCTTGTAGCATTTGGACAACAAACCATTGAGTGACATCTAGACAGACTGCATAGTACACAGTACAGTATAAATGTTGAATTGGGTCAAACAGTTACTTGTTTTTATGTGGCCACATACCTTTAGGTATTTCTCCTTTAAGACCTGGTAGATTGCTTCACAAGTTTCCGGAATTATATTGGCAACTGTTGATAGTCCTACTCGGAACTGGTATGCAAGGCTCTGGAAGGACTCTCCTGGAAAGGGGAAAGCACAGAAATTGCTTGTTAGTAGGCGCAGACACAATTCATATTTACCATTTCTAAACATGGAACAAATTAACAGTAATATAATAATGGACAATGGCTAGCCAGGAATGAATCACCAGTCAATAAACGAACGCTCATGGCAAGGGCTGACATACAAAAACAGTAGTACTACAGATGGAAACAAAGGAGTTGCTTACCTGTTGCCAAGAAACGCAGGGTTATCATGAGCCGCTCTGGTACGGAGATGCAGTCACGGTAATTTGTGTTTCGCCTACGAATTAACGGATCGACTAGCTCTGTCAACCTATGAAACTGCTCAGGAAAAAGCCGGGCAAAGTTCCGAAAATCGGAGGGTTCCTCAGTTTCAAGCTCTCTGCAGAGGTTCGGGAAAGCACCCTGTGCTTGTTTCTGAAGAATCCAAGACTTCACCCATTTCGCTAGTTTTTTCCCTCTCCTCCGCTTCTCATCGTCATGCAGGACAAGCACGCCCAGATAAGCCAGAGACAATACCCGTTGCACTTTTGAACTAGATACCATTATTACGATTCAACTCCAAAAAGCTAAGCAGTACTACGTCGCGTCTACAACTAGAGCAGGGTCACAATGAAATGAATAACTTCAGTTGTTTGTTTTGCTTTTCGTCCGCTGGCCAACTTCCGCCTCACCGAGCCTTTCAGACTACTGCCACCTCCTGGTTTGGAATGGTATTGCATGCGATCTCTCCGCGCATGCGCACAATTGCATACATTAAGTACAGTCGGCATACAGTCGGCAGACGAATTTCACTGCAGTTCTTTGCAGTCCTTTGCAAGTTCTTTGCAGTTCTTTGCAGTCCTTTGCCAGTTCTTTGCAGTCCTTTGCAGACTTTTTGGTGTGGAGAGGCCTTAACACTGCTAGCCCCCATAAGTCACATCCAACCATGAAAGGTTGCGTTGTATCTTGGGAATGGGCTTATTCTGTGTAAAATGACATATTTAGCCACTTGTACGCATGCCCCCAAATACTGAAATAAGAATCTCTAAAACAATAGAAAGAAGTAAATGAAATCAATTTAACACTATTTTTTTATATTCTTTAATTACAATCTAAAATATGAACCCTTGTTGTAAAAAACTAAAGTTGTCCTTTAAAGCATATTTATTTCGGTGTGTTTTATCCTGTATAGTTAATTTAATGGGACCCCAACTTTCAGCAGCTGTCAAGGATTCTCCTAGGGAAACTGAACTTCAGTCTTTGTGAGATGTGTTACTAGACACCTTTAAAAACACATTGGTAAAGAAATATTTTGGTAAGGAATTTATTCCAGGACCTTTTAAGATATCCCCCCCAACTATTATTGTCCCACCTAGTAACAGAGCAACATGGGGTGGGACTTGACAAAGAGTGAATTATGTGAAGCTGTGAAGACAGATGGGGGAGCATCTATCCGAAGTTGGGATTCCCACTGTCGGATATGCCTGCAAGATTAAGGAATACCCAGATTTTGCTCATAACTTTACATTTACAAAAACACAGGTGAAGACCTTGCACACTGCATGCCTACAACCCAACATGCAACAAGTCAGCCAGCCGCACTGATAGTCGGGTGTGGCTCCCCTTTATAAAGCCAGCAGCCAGGCGTCTCAGCTGTCCTGAATATTGGTTAATTAGGGGAGTCACATGACATAATAACATGCTCACCCACTACACATGTTTCCTTCTTGCATTGCAGTGATGAGTGGCTGCTTTGATGACATTAAACAAAGAAAACAACAGGGTTGGACTTAACCTTGGCCAGGGTTTGATGTAACTTTAGGCAGAGAAAGACTTGATCCTTTTATCCATGTTTCGTTTGGCAAAGATGCAGATTCTGTACGGTTTCTTACAAAGTTCACCAGGTCAATAAATAGTGCCCTGCAACCACGTTGCTCCTGCAAAACACATGCCACATTCCTCCATTTCTCCCTCAACCCATAAAGCTTTTTTGTAAAGGTTTGATTCATTCATGTACATCATTAGTTGTGTTAAATGAGAGAATTCCAGTGATAAAAGAGAAAACAATTGCAGTGATTTAACATCTAAGGCCAGCTATCAATTTGGGCCATATACAGTATGCCAAAGCAATTTTGTATTCATTTCCAAATATTCACTCTTTAACAGAGGGTAGGTGGCTGGTGCAGACAGCTTTTTCCGGGTCTCTTGGTTGTCCCCTGATGTACTGTTCTGAGAAGTGTATTTGAAGGGTGATACTGAAGAGGAGCATCATCAAATATGGTGTATTTCTCACTGGTATGGAAGATGATACATTTTGCTGTACCAACATTGTGGTCATGTCAGTTTGGCGTTGCATGATGTTCACAATTATCATTTTCGGTGTTATTATTATTGCATGTCATATTCAAGGAGGATGAGCCTCCTGTTTGTTGAGTATCATGAGCCACTTGTGTTGGTGGTTGAGTGTGTAGTGGTCTGAGGTCTGTCTGTAATACTGCCATTTGTTTGGGCCTGACAGCCTGTGATGTGTCTTGAAACCTGATGGTCTGTGAGGTTTCCTTTGGCCTTACAGTGACAGCCTGGGCCTCAGGGTGGATTTGATGTTGCCTGTTATTTGGATAATTTCCCAGTGGGACAAATGGATAAGAAAAATAAGAATAAGAAGATAAAAAAATAAGAAGAAAAAAAGTGCTGCAAAATTGCCAAGGTCAACAAAACATCACAATACACTGACAACACACAGTACAGACAATGTTGTTGTTTTTTTTTTGTTCTCTTACTTCCTTCTTTACATCTTTACATCTCTCTCTCTCATCAGACAATAACAGGTCAAATCAACACCATGTAATCAGATTAAAACAATGCAAGTTTAACAACAGATTCAATTAATACATTCAGTCAAAACCAAGCAACAATTGATACATATTACTGTATATCATTATTAGGTAACAGATTACTAGGTAACCAGTAGCGGCTCTTGGTGATTTTGGGTGGTAGGGCTAATGTAACGCCCGGGATTCGAACTCGGGTATCCCGCGTGTGGAAGTCCAATATCTTAACCATTGATCCAAAGGGATATCCCTATGGACTGAGGGAAATACTAGACTTTTGAGGCTATCAGGCTGAGGCAGTGAGCCACTCTGCTACATCAATAAATCCATCACACTATATACTATTACTAGCCATAGTTCACTCTGCAGCAACAGCATCATATTATACTATATGCTAGCCATAGTTCACCCTGCAGCAAAATCACATTCCAGATGCCAAGTTACAGCAATGACACTACTGTACTTTGTTATAGCAAGAGATGCACATGAACAGAAGTGCCCACAACAAACAGGGGTTCCACTGCTCCAGTGAACATTATGTTTGTATGTGCAGATAACTATCATCATTATTGGTGGAGTTGACAATACTCATCATTTTAAGCATAGGAATAACACAATCCTAAATTAAGGGTCACACAAGAACATCATGTACTTTTTAAACAAAATATAAGACCAGAACCAGACAACTAATGAAAAGGTTTGATTATTACAGCTTGAGGTGGACCTTATATTGCCAAAGCATTACATTATGATACAAAATAATCTCTGTCTCCCTTTCCATATAACTGCTTTTAAAGTGCCACAGTGCCACACTCTCTCTCTCTCTCTCTCTCTCTCTCTCTCTCTCTCTTTCTCTCTTCACCGTGCCACGCCACTGACACAAACCGAAGCACCAAAACACACGCACGAATGCGCGCAATACCGACGCGAACCCACGCGGTACAGACACGAATCAAAACAAACAGACACACACACACTGTGTGACACACTAACGCGCGTGCGAGCGGTACCAACGCAAACGCACGCGGTACAGACACGAATCAAAACAACACACACACACACACACACACACACACACACACACACACACACACACACACACACACACACACACACACACACACACAGGCACGCAGTCACGTTGACAACAGCATCTAAAGACAGGCAGCTTAATCCACAGCACATTTCCAATGTTATTAAAGCAGCGACCATTCTTAACTTTGTCAGATAAATGAAATTCACGATACCTTTAGAATGACTGGGTCCACTGTGCACTCTCCTCCAAAAGGCAAGCATTTCACACCAAATGTATGATTTTGTGGTCTTTCCTTTTGTATTTGCACCACCAGTCTCTTGACTTCTATTTTTTCTCCCACGAACATGACAGAAAATCGATTAAAAAGTAAATAATAAGTCCATTTGAATTGTCCCGCGACATTGTATTTCTCTTCCTCAAACACAGACATCAGACATTGGTTAAAAGCCAGTCACATGGTGGAACTGCAGTGGGCACGTCCTACGGGCTGAATGAAATTAGCCCAAACAGGGACTAAATGAAGCAGGCGTGGCATGCCAGCTGTCAATCACCCAGCTCAACGATAATCACACAGTGATGTCACAGAACTGGGCGTGTTCTTTGGGCTGACAGAAACTAGCCCCACAATGTTAAGAATATGAAGCAGGCGTGGCATGTAAGCTCACTAAGCTGTCAATCATTCTTCAATGATAGTCAATGAAAGCTGGCTTGGGCTAAAAGAACTCAGCCCATTTGGACATATTTGGTGTTTTTTTGTAACTTTTTGATGCTGTTACTGCTTTAGGTTCCACCAGCATATAAAAATAATATTTCTTCTAAAAAAAAAAAAAAAAAAAAAAAAAAAAAACTTTTTATTTTTGATTTTTTAAGGGATATTTCCCCCATAAGATAGGAGGGGCTAAGCCCCTCTAGCCCATATAGAGGAGCCGCCCCTGTAGGTAACAGAAAATGATGTGTGCAACTTAAATAACAGATTTAATTAATGTCAAACTATACTATGGGGCTTTTAAGCCGTGACATCATTTTGTAGGCAGAGGAGAACTCTGCCCCCAGAGCATTTTCTGTCCCTCGCTATTTCAACAGATCCGAGACAAAAATAATGACTAAAGTATAATTCTAACACTTTCCTTTCAACAACAAAGAGAAGAAAATGTGTAAATAGTAAAAATAGTAAAAAGATTCACGGAAACTGGGGGCAGAAATTCTCCTCTGCCTACAAAATGATGTCATACTTAACAGCCCCATTCCAGGAACAAACTATTCTATATTGTCAAAAAGAATTACATGTACCATGCTATGGTGGCAAAAGAAACACATGTCAAATTACATTACAAAGTACGAATTAAAAGGCTCAGTCATACTATTACGGTGGCAAAAGAAAGAAAAGAAAGTAAAATAAATCAAAAAATGCCATCCAAAAAATAACAATTGATTCATTTTAGAAGAAAGCAATCTCACTTTACAGTAAACCAGAGCCTCCACCAGGTGGCATAAAACACTACTGAAAACATGTTAAACAATATAATGGAAAACAAAGACATAACAGCATGTATCTATGTGATTTTGACACAGTACCGTTTAGAATGACACTGCAATGTGCAATACAAATAACAATACAAATGCTGTGCCTGCGTGGCATGACCAGATGAAATAGTACAACAAACATTGCATGGCTCTGAGGTTGTTTTCTACAGCAGGTTATATTCCTGAATACACTTTTCAGTGAATTTATAATCTGTCTATAATTTCCCTTTTAGATCATTAATGGTAACAATGTATAGATATGATTTCACAATAACAAGTCCACAATTAGATGATGTTCATCACAAAACAAAAACATTCAACTCATTTGTTATTAATGAGCTCCACACATGCTTGTTTGAGGCTGGCTCTGTGTCAATCTGTAGACTGTTTGACTTAAGTTTATTTATCTGTCTGCCTATCTGAGATCAGTATACAAACAGGAAATTAGCCTGTGCTCATAGTGACCATACGTTTTGTCTGATGGGCTGCTGATCTTCAAAACATGTGCTACGGTTTCTTACAGAAGCGTTGTAAAGATCAGTGAATCTGCACAAATGATGTGCACTTATGATCGCTGTGAACACCAGGTCCTTGCCCCAAGGCAGGCTGTTAACGTTCATTACTATGCTGCTGCTCTGGCCTGAATAAATGTGTGTGTGTGTGTGTGTGTGTGTGTGTGTGTGTGTGTGTGTGTGTGTGTGTGTGTGTGTGTGTGTGTGTGTGCGTGCACGCACGCGTGCGTGTGTGCTCGCGCGCATGTGCGTGTGTGATAGGTAGCCCGATTTCAACAAACTGTAGATTTGATTCTTACTTCGGACAAAACTGACCAATAATACTACAAACTTCAACTTTCCTGTTCTTTATTATCCCAAAAAGTTAGGACACCACCACCACCGCCCCCGCCACCAGCCACGAGCGGTTGCCATCGCCTGTGAGGAACATGAGCAAAAATACTTTACATTATGAGAAAAGATAGCACTTTGTAGATGTACAAGACCTGTTTATAAGCAATGGCGGAACTGTCCTTACTTAAGAATCTCGCGATGCAATACGCATCACGATACTTGGGTCACGATGCAATACATCACGATATATATTGCGAATCTTTGCGATAGGATACTATTGCAATACTATTGCGATATATAGCAAATTCAACATTCTTTTTGTAGACCTGAAAATACATGTACATCACATTATTGATAACTCAATGGACAAATTGTTGAGTGAAAACCATTTTCATTTATTGAACATTGCATAATTTGCAAATGTGCACTTAACACTTAACACAACACTTGAATGTAGCTGTCTGGCTGCCTGCCATTATCAATAAAAAAAATATATAATAATAAAGTTCACTGCACACACTGCAGTGCAGTAGCGCATCAATACAAAAATAAAGTACACTGCAGTGCAGTAGCTAGCCTGCCAACTGACAGGCTACCATATTAAAGTAAACACCAATAAAATAATAAAGTGCACTGCACTGACTGCTCACTGCAGTTGTTGCCTACTGACTGAGGCTGCAGTTGTTGCCTACTGATGAGGCTACCATATTAACACATTGACCGCCATTTTAACATACCTCCGTACTCCCACCTGCCATTCATCTCCATAGACTTCCATGTAATTGGGTGTGCACGGATCATGCACACCCATGCCTAGATAATGCACCACGTGTGTCCACATTGCTCACAGCTTTCAAACAAAAAAATCCGATTGGAAATCCGTTCAGGCATTCATGAGATAACAGCCACTATGTTTAACAAAGATGGCTGCCAAAATGGCTGCCATGCTTGAAAGATGGGGTTGCTATGGGGGTTTAACATGCAATTTCGCGATTGCTATCATGCCTACTCCATTTTTGGGGGTCAAAAAAAATTTTGGAAAAAAAATTTTTTTGATTTTTTTTTTTTTTTTAATTCTCGGGACTATCGGGCCTGGCGGGGAAAGACATTGGAATAATCTCGGGACTATCGGGCCTGGCAGGGAATGAGTTAAAGTAAACAAATACAAATAAAAAAGTGCACTGCTGCAGTCAGTGACTGCATGCCTGACTAAGGCTGCCATATAAAGTGAAATTTGTTATTTAACATTCTTCTTGCATGTACACAGAGCCACGGAACTATAAAGTGTTGAAGTGCATTTACTAACAAGAGTAAATCCAACATAGTCATCCAGTCAGTAACCTATTCAT
Organism: Nannobrachium achirus; assembly: GCF_963921795.1. NCBI lineage: Eukaryota > Metazoa > Chordata > Actinopteri > Myctophiformes > Myctophidae > Nannobrachium > Nannobrachium achirus. The sequence goes on from NC_137815.1 coordinate 1,871,782, forward strand.
CCCCAGTCATCCATAGTTATCCCTAGCCAGACTCATAGTCAGCATCATATTCAGTAGGGCGGGTCATACTTTTTTTATTTTGGAAATCCAAACGTGTTGGGTGTCCATTTAATGTGTTTTTTGATGGGGGATTCAAATATGACATTATTTTTGTGATAGGACAACTCTAAGCTACATCAATTTGCATTTTTACATTGTTAATTGTACCCGTTCTATCTCATTTATAAGATAGAAAAATCCAAATGAAATCTTAACATGTGGGGTGTCTAAATTGTGTGTTTCTTTATGGGGAATTCAAATATGTAATTATTTTTTGGATAGAATAACTCTAACCTACATCATTTTGTACTTTAAAAAGGGAGAAATGTGCGATTTTTACCGCTTTTTAGGATATTATTATAAGACACAAGGGAAATGTTTTATAATGACAAAGCCAAATCAAATGTACCTATTTATTAACCATTTAAGTGCATAACAGTGAATACACTTATGGATATCAAATATCACTTCCAGAATGTTGCTAAGTTGAACAAGTCCTGCTTTGACTCAGCCTTGGACATCAGCCTCCTGCTGGTATCCTGATCCCTGATACCTCCATCCCTCTTTTCCTGGGAGAAGTAAAGTATTGGAGGAAGCTTCAGTCACCATTTTGACAACCCTCTCAATACTTTGGGTGTGGCATGTTGGCCAGTGAGGTACCTCCATGGGGGTGTTGATAATGTTATTCAACTCTGAGGTGTTTATTGTACAGGTGCGAGGTGGCTCTGCACATCTTCTGACTAGCTAATCATTTCAGCAATGCTGGAAGCATCATCATTGATCTCAGGTGTCTTTCTGCTTCTTACTGAGGAGTAGTTGCTGCCAGGCTCACTGGCATCTCTACAGTATTGCCAGTGAGCCTGGTAGCAACTATCTGTTCCAATACCCCAGAAAAAGGGACTAAAGAGGAGCCACATGCAGAGCAAATTGCCAAGCTTTTTGCATGGCTGAGAGAGAGGGGTTTTGATTAGACCTTAAGGGCCATTGGAGGGGACTCAACAAATCTTAACACTGGTGTCAAAGCTGGAGTAATGCAGAAGCTGGAGCTGCACCTATAGGCAGAAAGCTGGTCTGTTTGGTGAGTGTATTATCCGTTCACGGATAATACACTCCAACAATGTATTCCACAATAGATTGCAGTTTTTTTTTCTGATTCAATCCTCTCAATCAATGCTTCGACACCCAGAGCCTGAGAAGTCTGTTTGCTGTGGTGAGCCAGCGGCTGTGGTTTTGCTGGCCCAATCTCCAGCAGAGCCAGCCTTGCAGGAACCACTCCATCCCTGACTGCAGAAACAATATGATAGCCATAGTGTTGATCAGTCGAGAGATCTTCAATGACTTTGGCAGACAGCTCTGTAGCTGAATTAAGGAGCTTTCTTATTGGTCCAGACAATGGTGTTGTCTGACAGATTAGGACCATTGAGTTCAACAATGACCACCTGGAGGGGAAGTTCACCAGTGTGTAGGCTCCTCACCAACCAGACAAGCTTTCTGCATTACTCCAGCTTTGACACCAGTGTTAAGATTTGTTGAGTCCCCTCCAATGGCCCTTAAGGTCTAATCAAAACCCCTCTCTCTCAGCCATGCAAAAAGCTTGGCAATTTGCTCTGCATGTGGCTCCTCTTTAGTCCCTTTTTCTGGGGTATTGGAACAGATAGTTGCTACCAGGCTCACTGGCAATACTGTAGAGATGCCAGTGAGCCTGGCAGCAACTACTCCTCAGTAAGAAGCAGAAAGACACCTGAGATCAATGATGATGCTTCCAGCATTGCTGAAATGATTAGCTAGTCAGAAGATGTGCAGAGCCACCTCGCACCTGTACAATAAACACCTCAGAGTTGAATAACATTATCAACACCCCCATGGAGGTACCTCACTGGCCAACATGCCACACCCAAAGTATTGAGAGGGTTGTCAAAATGGTGACTGAAGCTTCCTCCAATACTTTACTTCTCCCAGGAAAAGAGGGATGGAGGTATCAGGGATCAGGATACCAGCAGGAGGCTGATGTCCAAGGCTGAGTCAAAGCAGGACTTGTTCAACTTAGCAACATTCTGGAAGTGATATTTGATATCCATAAGTGTATTCACTGTTATGCACTTAAATGGTTAATACATAGGTACATTTGATTTGGCTTTGTCATTATAAAACATTTCCCTTGTGTCTTATAATAATATCCTAAAAAGCGGTAAAAATCGCACATTTCTCCCTTTTTAAAGTACAAAATGATGTAGGTTAGAGTTATTCTATCCAAAAAAGAATTACATATTTGAATTCCCCATAAAGAAACACATAACTTAGACACCCCACATGTTAAGATTTCATTTGGATTTTTCTATTTTATAAATGAGATAGAACGGGTACAATTAACAATGTAAAAATGCAAATTGATGTAGCTTAGAGTTGTCCTATCACAAAAATAATGTCATATTTGAATTCTCCATCAAAAAACACACAAAATGGACACCCAACACGTTTGGATTTCCAAAATAAAAAAAGTATGACCCGCCCTAATATTCAGTACCACCAGTACCATTTTCATTTAATATTGAACATTGCAAAGTTACAAATGTACACTTAACTCTTGAACACCACTGATATAGGCTAATAATAACAACAACAATAATAATTCTGAATATCAGGAGTTCTTATATTATAGAGATCAAAACAAGCCTCGTCATGGATAATTGAAATTGAATTGTGATAGAAAATGAATTACAAATAGTACTTTTACAAATTATTTCTTGCACATACACACCACGCACGCACATAGACCCCGAAGCATGCATGCTGGAGCGCGTGCACACACACGCGCGCCCATGCATGCATTCATTCTGGCGCGCACAAACCATGGCACAAACACGCTTTACATATTCTCTATATCAGGGGTCTTCAACGTTTTCAGGCCAAGGACCCCTCAGTTGAGAGAGAGATGAAGCAGGGACCCCCACATAACCTTTTCATAGATTCCATATACTGTAGTTCCATCGTTTGACAGCACAATCATCATGGATTCATGTCAATGTGTGTTTTCGGATATTTAAGAACTTGAACCGTCAATACTTGGGCCTAATAAACGTGACCTTTCACGCTGTACTTAGTGTGCTCTTTCTTCCCCTCTACACCCAAACCTCTTTGCCGAAAATAGCCGATCTACAAGCTCACAACGCCTCGCAGCGCGAGGCGTTGTGAGCTTGTAGATCGGCTATTTTTGGCTAAAGTTCTCAGAATATGGATGCTAGGGTTCATGCTGTTAATATAAAAAGGATTGGAAGATTTGGAGGACCCCCTGTATTAACTCTGAGGACCCCCTAGGGGTCCCGGACCCCCTGTTGAAGACCCCTGCTCTATATATGTGTGGCCTTCTTTCACCCTCTCGGCCTGCTTTTCAAAGACGGTCATCTTTGCCGATGATTGGCCGTCTGTCACTGCAATGATGGCGTTTTTAACCGTCTGGACGGGTATGGGCTTATCGCCCATCCAGTCCCATTTCAGGACCTTTTCGGACATTTTCAGGCCTACTACCTTGAGCGTAATGCTCGGCGAGCGCTCATATGGCCCGGTAGGTCTTTTCATAAGAATGGTCTTGAGATCCATTGCTGCTGGGGAGAAAAAGAAGACACACACACACACACACACACACACACACACACACACACACACACTACGCATTCATTGTGCTGTTGGATCTTCAAGCATGTCCTGGTCTCTGGAGTGGCCCATGAACTGGGAAGTGGGAACCATAATAGCGAGATATGAAAAAGGAGGTATTCTTCTCGTCGTCGGTGGTCCAATTAAATATCTCAAATGGAGATCCATTTGTTTGCTTCTTGTCGTTTTGTTCATGCTCTCATCAAACATGACAACGTAAGGCTTCTCACTTACGGACCGCGATAGCTCTTTCTTAACAAATGATGCAATCCCATACTTGGCTATGTATGCCGTTTTGTTTTCTCCACATGAGAATCTTTGGGCGATTTCTGAATCAGGGAACATAGCGACAAAGACGTCCTTGGTGTCCTCATTCGACTTATAAGAATGATGCTTCACAACAGTTTGGAGAATCTATATCACCTGTGCTCTCTGTGTCTCTGGTGGAGATATCATACTGCTCATCGACTGCTGGCCTGTTGTCGTAGCCAACGACGGAGCCGTCCTCTGAGGTGCTTCGGGGGCACGTGAAAACATGTCTGGCATTAGCCCCGTGCTAGTACTCGCAGCCTCTACATACTTCTTGTGCTCTTGCGCCTCGGTCTCGTTCTCTGTTGGTGCCAACCATGGCTTGTATTTTTCGACTTCTGTCCATTTAGCGCTAAATTTACATTTCCCCATTTTAGTACTGAAGTAAAGATAGCAAGAGATTCACCGTTTAGTAGTTCTTGAGCGACCACAACCACACAATGCAAGCTCATCCAACAAACTGGCCACAGCCGCCCCACACCTGACAACAATGCACGGGTGCATCTCCTCAGTCACCGCCGGATGTAAAACAGCGGTCACTTGATAACATACAAACTTGTATGATATTATATTTATATATATATATTATTTAACAACCCAGCAAACTATTTTACCAAATCAATACACAATATTTATTATGGCAATTATTTATCCATGATCCTTAAAAACACCATCTTTAAATTTAAGACCTACGGCCAAATTCAAGACTAATTAAGACCTTAAATTCCCTTTTTTTTATTTAAGACTTTTTAAGACTTTTTAAGGACCCGCAGGAACCCTGCCATAGTCATTTCAAGGCAGTTATCCATAGTCATAGTCAGCCAAAGTCAGAATCATAGTCAGTACCAGTCATCTCATCAGTCATTGACAACAGATTCTTATTCAAGAAGATAATTCGGTCAACATGCTCTGAGGAAAGCACACTCCTTTGTGCAGTGAGTATATCCCCTGCGGTAGAGAATACTCAGCTCACACTGGTTCCGGGGATACACAGGTACCTCTTCGCGAGGTGTGACAAGAGCGGATAGTCATGCTGAAAATTCCACCAGTCCAGGGGATTGGTGGGTACTACTTCTCCCTTTTCGTTGACTCGTTGAAGTGGCAAGGGGGGAGCATCTAGGTATCTTGTCATCTCCTCCGATGCCTGGTCTTGTGGGGATTTTTTATTTTTTTTGCAGCACTAGCCGAATATGTTTTTCCCAGTAGGTCAGCTATGTACACCTCTTCCTCTTGGATGGGCCTGCAGAGATGCGCACAGGGGGATCTTCCTCATTGCCCTCCTCCTCCTCCTGCATGACCTCCACATCACCCTCTCCTCTCTCCACTCCAGTCCCTCTCCGCTGAAAAACAGCAATACAAAACACACACCATATTAAATTAGTTTTTTATCTTGGAATTAGTGAATCAATATCACTATTCTATCCCGCAACAACATGAATTAACATGTTTTAAATATATCATTCAGTGTAGGCTTTTTAACCCTTAAGTTCTGTTCGGGTCATTTTGACCCGGTTTACATTTTCATTTGGAAAAAAAAGGTAGAAGTTTATTTTGTTTCCACCTGAAACTCACTGGCCTTAAAGATTCTTCTGAGATGAACATGTAAAAAAAATATTTTTGCACTACACCCATGCTACACCCCCCTCATATTTTTTGAACCTTAAGTGCTGTTCGGGTCATTTTGACCCGGAAGCACAGGTATACACAGTATTAATCCAAAACACAGACACACAGTCACCCCCACGTCTAACACCCCCCTTCCGAAGCCCCATTCTGATTTAAATTTTTTCCTATAAGCATGAGCAATATTGCCCAGTATTAAATAAAGTATTTTTTTTACATGAATTTTAGCTAAATCAGTAAAAAACGCCTAGCTCTTTCAGTGTTTAATGTGATATAGCAAAGCAGAAATGCAAACATTTACCATATATATCATATGAATTGTTTGGTATTAAGTCAATGTATCATGATGATTTGTTAAGTTAAAATTTATATTAGTGTTGTTTTTTTTAAACCAAATATCCCCCGGGTCAAAATGACCCGAACAGAACGAAGGTGTAGTGAATCTGAACAGAACTTAAGGGTTAAACATTCACATTTTATTATTTATGCCTTTTAATCATTTTAAATAAATATTTGTATGATTTTATTAACTTTTTTTAATTCTGTGAAGTGTAAAAGTGAATGCTTGTCACTTATTTTAAAATACTGTATTGACTATAAACTTTACAAAGCATCTAATAGCCTACTGTAACAGTAGCTACCTAGATTACCTGAAATGCCTGGCTCCTTGCAGCTTCTGCGATCACTCTCTCATATACATCCTGGCGGTCATCTTCAGAAAGGAAGGGCAGGGTCTTAAACCTGGGATTGGGGCGAAAAAAGTGAAAAAGATCACTCATGTGAGTCATGTAATGTTGCAGGTACTTGCATGTACTGTGGTATATTTTGACTAGTCAGGTATTAGCTCAAAACAATTTAAACAGCAGCAAACCTGGGATCAATAGCTGAGGCCACACATAGACTCTCCTTCTGTTGGTCCTGGTACCTCTTCTTAAGATCATCTTAGATTTGACATCCCTTATGATAGCAGAATCACTTGGGTCGGTTCCCAAATCATGGATCGGCTGTGCTTGGAGGGTGCCACAACTGATATTGTTGGGTTGCTCTCTGCAGACATGACAAGTGTAGCTACCTTCATAGGATGCATAGCAGCAACAATGTCTTCCACGTGGTTTATGTCTGCCTCAGTGAGGGTGCAGATATCCTTCTCATTCTTCCTCACCTCTGCAGAGCAGAGGGTCGCACAGATGGCTGGCTGCTGCTCCAGGAAACGCTCCAGCATGTCATGGGAACTGTTCCATCTGGTAACAACGTCAGTTACCAGTTTGTGTGTCTCCAGCCCGATTATTTTTTGTTGTTCTGTCATTGTTTTTCAGTACATGGCTAGCATTGGGGCTTTTGTGGAAAAAGGTTGTTATACGCCTCACTCTGCCCAGCAAGCATGTGACTGCAGGAAGCTTCAGTGTGCACTGTGAAGCTAGATTCAGGGTGTGAGTTGGATCCATGTTGTGCCAGCACTGCTGTTATTGAAATTAACTAATGACGACAACAGGAACAGAAATATATATAAAAAAACATCTAACCAGCAAAGAAAAGAAACGAGTGATGGTCAAACCCCACAAAAGTGGCATAAAGCAGCAGACGTCACACACGACAAGAACGACAGCACAGTGCAAACAATGCTACAAAGGTGAAATGGCGGCAAATCAAATAGGCCTACAGCAAAACTCCATCTGCCTAAGATAAGTTATTCATGTGGATAAAAGCACAGCAGCTTCTTCAGAAAACACCAAAGTACACAAGTCCCAAACTAGCAGGCGGTACAAAGCTTCTACGTTGTAAAATAGAAGATATACGCTCTAGGTTGTTGAAATTATGTCACAAACTGAAGCATCTATATTTTCAACCAATTACTTAACTGTAATACATTGTATGCGAAAAACAAACACCTACGACATGTCATAACCTGGTTATGATAACCATGATCCATTGATCGGGTCTATGACTATGAGACACCAGATAGACACTCACTACTCTCTGGGCAGCCTCTGGCTGCAGTGAACTGCTGAACAGAGGCATTAGATCATGTGATCAGCTGTCTGCTCCATCCATGTGCTGTTTGTGTGTATTAATCTTCAAATGGATTTATACTGGGGTTGATTATATTTTTTCTCACAACTGCAAGGGGACCATCTGCTGAGATTTTCTTTTTTTTTTTTTGCCAGAAAATAGTAATTTAATCAATTTAACTCATACAGTGCCAAACGACTTTCAGATCAACTTTCTCACTCTGGACTTCCCTGCCAGACGACTTAAATCGACTTTTACTTAGAAAAAAAACATTTAAAAAAAAAAAAAAAATTTTGGACCCCATTAAATCTAATAAACATGATTTCAATCGCGATTTTGCATGTTCCACCCCCATACAACCCCATCTTTCATACAGGGTAGCCATCTTTGTTTACATAACATGTAAAACATAATGGCTATTATCTCAAGAATGCCTGAACGGATTTCCAATCTGTTTTTTTTGTTTGAAAGCTGTGAACAGCCTGCACAAACATGGTGCATGATCTGTGCATGGGCGTGCATGATCTGTGCACTATAAATTACATGGCAGTAACTGAGTTAATAAAACAAATTAAAAATATTTATAGAACCCCCTGGCAGGCAAATGTTGCATCAGTGGGACAATCAATTCAAAGGCAGAGACACAAATTAAATGTGTCACTATATGCATCCAGGTAGTAGCAAAAAAGTTATACGGTAGGCCTATGTTCCCCGTTAAAAAAGAAAAAGGTTCTATGTTCCCTGCTGATCCAAAAATGCAGAAATGAGCCTTGTTTTTAAAGCCTTTGTGGTGCTATGACCATGAGGTGCATGTGTCAGCTTGTTCTTTTGATGTTTGCTTATTGGTTGCTGTGTTTATTTGGACATATATCATTTGGGCATATATATATTTGAGTTTGGTTATTTCTGTGCATGGTTTGTATTGATTTGCTATAAGTTGATTTTGTGTGAGTTATGTGTGTATTCATTTTGTTACTTTCTGCCACGGCACCCAGGAAATTAATATTAATGAACAGCAGCCGTGTTGGATGGAAGGGCAGGGTTTTCCCCCTGTCGAGCTCAAGGCAGCTGGCTGTGCGTGTTTAGTCGAACTTGGAAGGAGGGAAAAGACCCGCCACCCAACTCAACTGAGGATGGCGGACGAGGACAACCAAACCTCCCAAAGTTGGCGTTGTTGGTTTTTGGTTGTTTTAATTAAAGTTAAGAGCACTTTGCACTTTATCACCTTTACTTATATTTTATTTTAATTCATAAGTTCACATACTTTTAGTGCAATAGTGTTTTTAACAAGTGCCACAAATTGGCGTTGTCGGCAGGATTAAATCGCACAGCTTCAACAGAGAAAAAACAGAAAAACTACGGTGACGGTGAATCGTGCTATCGATTGTGAAAGATTTGTGCGAACTGCTAATTTGGTGCTGCATACTCTGCTGTGTAGACACTATGACGATCACCCCACTGTTCAACCCGGGCCTCAGCTCTTCTACGACGCTTCTACGACGGCGAAGAGGTGTACCGCAACGGCGGACGAAACACTGGCTTGACCACTGCATATGATGGCATCTCGAACGGAGACCATGTTGAAATTGTTCAGTGGATGGACATTGATGCTAATGAACCCAACGTGGTATGGGACATCTGGCTGCCGATGACAATGAGGTTGTTGCTTACCTGTCCAGGAGAGGACCAGTCAACAATGCAACCCCATTTCCCTGATCCAAGTTCTTGATTTTTGCTCTTAACTCATTTAGTGCTACCAGCACCTCTAATTTGAGTAAGTAGCTTGTGCCAGCCTTTTTTGACCATTTTGGCACTACTTTGCTGAGCGAAAGCCAATCCAAAATTAGGAATTTATAAGCAAATTTCATTTTGAATGAAGATTAGAATGCTTACTTTCAGCTGCAAAAGAGAGCAAGCTTCTATCTTGTATAGTTTTTTAGTAGGAAGCCCGGACTGAAACGCGCTTTCCCCCAACATGTCCCCTGGGAATTAGCTTCAGGAGTTACAGCCATTTGAAAAAATAAAAGTTCTTTGAAGCTGAAACAGAGGATTCCTGAGGAGTTTTCAAACATGCAGCACACCTATATAAAGTGTAGACTGTCTGCTCTTACCCTGTAAGATATTGAGTTTCGATCTTGTATCGTTTTGTCATATTATGCACAAGCGTGTGAAGACGTAGGACTTTTTGACCCCACATTTTGCTACACTCATAACAACCGACGGGCCCCTATAAAATACACCAGATGTCACTGTTCACAGTGTGCACATTGTCATTGCACTGTGTGCAGTCTGTCAGGAGGCCAGCAGGGGGCAGAAACACTTCACTCTCACTCTCACACACACACACACACACACACACACACACACACACACACACACACACACACACACACACACACATCCTTTACATTAGGGCAGGCCATTAGACTGTCAAACTTCATTCTCACTGTGACTGAGGCAGAACACAAGCACATGAACACGTGCACACACACGCACACGTGCACACACACACACGCACACGCACACGCACACGTGCACACACACGCATGTGCACACACACACGCACGTGCACACACATGTGCACACATACACGCAAGTGTACACGTGCACACACACACACGTGCACACATACACGCACGTGTACACGTGCACACACACACACACACACGTGTACACACACGCACACACACGCACGTGCACACATACGCACACGCACACGCACGTGTACACGTGCACGCACACGTGCACATACACAAAAAAAAATACATGGTGCATTTATATAGAGGGTTTATCAGGCGCTGCACAATCACCCATTCACACACTTTGATATGTTGACTGGAGAAGCTGCGTTTTGAACTGCCAATACTCAGATCATTGGCCAACCTGCTTTACATCCAGACTAGAGCTACAAGCACCCCTACGGTAGACTACGTCTGGCCTTGAGCTTGCATTACGTGCACACACACAAACACACATAATATACTTTCAACTCTGATTTGTGACTGTTCTTCTTTTCATTTTCTGTAGGGGTCGCTACAGCTTATCATCTGCCTCCATCGCACCCTGACCCTGTCATGACATATATATGTCACGGTTTGTTAGAGAAACAGGACGGTCGAGAAACGGAGCACTTGTGGTGCCGCACGGGGCGGAACAAGCGGTCGCCCACAACATTAGCTATTACACTAGCTAATGGCTAAGCTAATGGCTAAGCTAATGGCTAAACACCGCCCAGCTAGGCTAGTAAATAAAGAAAGAGAGTCGCAAACGAGTGACGTCAGCGCCTGCACTAGTGAATGGCTGTCTATGGGCTGTCGTCGCCATCTGGTGGTGATTAGTGTGTGGTGAACACAAAACAAGCGCTCTTACAATGAACGTCCTGAGTTACCTAAACATACTGTAACATATATATATGTTTATCGTGGGCTTGCCCAGGCCTTACGGCCTGGGCATAAATATAACGATTGCATTCACCACGGCTTCGTAACTCGCGCGGCCGGCCCTGGCCTGCTCTTCGCGGCCACTCGCGCCTGCGGCGCTCGGGGGCGAAGAGCAGGACCAAGGTCCGCTGGCCTTCGCGCCGCTTGCAATGTCGTGGACAATCGAGTGGCTCCGCCTGGAGGACGTTGTTGTGGGCGACCGCTTGTTCCGCCCCGTGCGGCACCACAAGTGCTCCGTTTCTCGACCGTCCTGTTTCTCTAACAAACCGTGACATATATATTCTTTTATCCTCTGTTTAGTCATATATTGTCTCTGAACTGTTCACACAAACCATCAGATCCTAGTATTTACCACAGCAGTAAGAATATTCAACTGTGTTATATTCAGGCCAGATTTGAACACACAAACTTTTGATCTAAAGGTCATGTATCTACCGATATAGCTACGTGAACTCAAACTTGACATTGTCTTAGTAAAGCTAGACTGTGAGAATGAGAGAGCGAGAGAGAGAGAAATGGTCTGCTGGTGAATGCACCAACAGCACTAACATTGGCAACTTTGCCAAAAATGGGGTTACCACAAACACATTTGTATAGCGATGGTGGGTTCTCAGAAAAGCATTACAGTATATAAGACTGATATATTTTCAATGTCATGAGTTTTGAACCCAGTTGAACAACCATAATGGTTGCTTCACTTGTTTGGTATTTACATACAACAACCAGACAAGCTAAGGCAACCGTTCACATGTCTCTAAGTGACATGTCATATATGAACACACATAATGCAGATCTATGTGTGCATCTATTCCATATTACAATCACATGTTTATGACACACTAGCTCTAGCTCAGTTGATAGTGCACTCACCTTTCATATGCAAGGACATGGGTTCGAATCTGGTGAAAATATAATTATAACAATTGTATACTGGGCATTGCTGAGCATGGGTGAACTCAAGAAAGAGAACATGACGGTTTAGTTTGGCACAACCCTGTGAGCTAAGCTAAGTCATTTACGTCATATATAAAACACAAATAATGCAGATCTATGTGTTTATCTGTTACATATTAGAATCACATGTTTATGACTCATTAGCTCAGTTGACAGTGTCTATACCTGTAATACCAAAGGTCATGAGTTCAAGTCTGGTAAAAGACTTGGGCCTCTCTTGAACTTGAATTCAGCATCTTGACCTCCAAGCTCTTGTGAGCTTGGAGGTATTCTATTCTCACAGCTCAGCTTCTAGAGATGAGATGATTGCTAGACAAAGAGACAGAATCATAGAATGCAGAGAAACAGTAAACTATAGCACTTGTGGTGCGGCACCACAAGTGCGGCACCACAAGTGCTCCGTTTCTCGACCGTCCTGTTTCTCTAACAAACCGTGACATATATATTCTTTTATCCTCTGTTTAGTCATATATTGTCTCTGAACTGTTCACACAAACCATCAGATCCTAGTATTTACCACAGCAGTAAGAATATTCAACTGTGTTATATTCAGGCCAGATTTGAACACACAAACTTTTGATCTAAAGGTCATGTATCTACCGATATAGCTACGTGAACTCAAACTTGACATTGTCTTAGTAAAGCTAGACTGTGAGAATGAGAGAGCGAGAGAGAGAGAAATGGTCTGCTGGTGAATGCACCAACAGCACTAACATTGGCAACTTTGCCAAAAATGGGGTTACCACAAACACATTTGTATAGCGATGGTGGGTTCTCAGAAAAGCATTACAGTATATAAGACTGATATATTTTCAATGTCATGAGTTTTGAACCCAGTTGAACAACCATAATGGTTGCTTCACTTGTTTGGTATTTACATACAACAACCAGACAAGCTAAGGCAACCGTTCACATGTCTCTAAGTGACATGTCATATATGAACACACATAATGCAGATCTATGTGTGCATCTATTCCATATTACAATCACATGTTTATGACACACTAGCTCTAGCTCAGTTGATAGTGCACTCACCTTTCATATGCAAGGACATGGGTTCGAATCTGGTGAAAATATAATTATAACAATTGTATACTGGGCATTGCTGAGCATGGGTGAACTCAAGAAAGAGAACATGACGGTTTAGTTTGGCACAACCCTGTGAGCTAAGCTAAGTCATTTACGTCATATATAAAACACAAATAATGCAGATCTATGTGTTTATCTGTTACATATTAGAATCACATGTTTATGACTCATTAGCTCAGTTGACAGTGTCTATACCTGTAATACCAAAGGTCATGAGTTCAAGTCTGGTAAAAGACTTGGGCCTCTCTTGAACTTGAATTCAGCATCTTGACCTCCAAGCTCTTGTGAGCTTGGAGGTATTCTATTCTCACAGCTCAGCTTCTAGAGATGAGATGATTGCTAGACAAAGAGACAGAATCATAGAATGCAGAGAAACAGTAAACTATAGGCTTGTAGAGAATGAGTCATTCCAGAGAGACAGTGTACTATATGATCACACTTGTTTTGACCAATGATGAAAAACTCCCTTACCTACTGGGAGAAATACAACAATGGAAAAACAGCAGCAAGATTTGTGAATTGTTGCGACAAAAGGCGACTAGAAACACAACCACCCTAAGGATCTAGACCTATTGCACATACAGTATGAAACACAGCTGATACCTTTGAATGCTTTTTGAGAAGAAATAATGCCATTTGTTCCAAAAGCTTACATAGCTCTGTTTACACAATGCTGTACCCCCTCCAACTGTACATATGTTCTCCATTTTCAACTGTTTTTACTTTATTTGTGACACTGCTTTGGCAATTTAAACGTATGATAGCTGGGAGGGAATTCGTAAACATTGTGCATTTGGTGACAAGTTTTTGATTTTTGGTATGGTGTTAGGTATGGGTATAAGGTTTTCAAAAACCATCGCAAAAAAATTGGGCTCGCCCCCTAGTGGTCTGTTTGCAATGAATCAAATATTCGATACATCAGTATTTGGTTCAAACCCCAAATAATTGATGAAAGAGATTTTTCAATGGATTATGTTACTATTGGGTATGATAAACAACATACTAAAAATTCAGGACAAAATAACTACCGGAAAGGCACCATTTTCAAGATGGCGTCCACAATGGCTGCCGGGAGCTGAAAATGCCTATAAACTGGGTTTTAATGTGTAAAAAATCATAATAAATCTGCACTTGGTGAAGAGTTTTAGATTTTTGGTATGGTGTTAGGTATGGGTATAAGGTTTTCAAAAACCATCGCAAACAAGTTGGGCTCGCCCCCTAGTGGTCTGTTTGCGATGAATCAAATATTCGATACATCAGTATATGGTTGAAACCCCAAATAATTGATATAAGAGATTTTTCAATGGATTCTGTTACTATTGGGTATGATAAACAACATACTAAAAAATCTGGAAAAAATAACTAGCGGAAAGGCACCATTTTCAAGATGGCGTCCACGATGGCTGCCGGGAGCTGAAAATGCCTATAAACTGGGTTTTAATGTGTAAAAAATCATAATAAATCTGCACTTGGTGAAGAGTTTTAGATTTTTGGTATGGTGTTAGGTATGGGCATAAGGTTTTCAAAAACCATCGCAAACAAGTTGGGCTTGCCCCCTAGTGGTATGTTTGCAATGGATCCAATATTAGATATTTCCCTATATGGTTGAAATCCAAAATAATTGACAGAAGAGTTTTTTCAATGGATTATGTTACTATTGGGTATGCTAAATAACATACAAAACATTTTTGAAAATGCAAGTTCTGGAAAGGCATAATTTTCAAGATGGCGTCCAAGATGGCTGCCGGGAGCTTGAATTGCCTATAAACTGGGATTTAAGATGTAAAGATAATAACTTGGAAGTTTTTAATTTTTGGCATGGTGTTGGGCATAAGGTTTTCAAAAAACATAGAAAAACCATCGCCCCCTAGTGGTCTGTTTGCGATGAATTCAAATATTAGATAAATGAGTATACCGTTGAAACTAACTCTAATGCAATATTTCTCAATGGCTTCACGGGAGCCTAAAATTAGGCCAGGTACATAGTCCTGTACCTGGCCTATAGACCAGTTTTACGCATTGTCTGCCATGCGCATGCAGCTTGGTTGGCGACATTCGTTTCACAAGCTGGCCTTGCACCATTTCTTGTTACTTGCAGAGGAGGCCGCGTAGAGGCTGTCGTCTTCTCCCCCTTTTTTATTTTTATTTTTTTGTTTATTTGTGTTTTTTTGTGTTTTTTGTTTTTTTTGTTTAGTTTATTTTTTTTTTGTGTTTTTTGTTTTTCTTTCCTCTGGTTCCTTGGATGTCGCAAGCAGGTGGCAAGCCCTAATTTATTACTCAACCTAGAAAGGTGTTTTGTTTTGTCTAACCCTATAGGTTTTAGGTCTCTAGCAATATTGATTCAAATACCTCACTCGTCATTATTAGTGCAGCCCCCATCACACTTGCACAATGTGGTACAGCGAAGTCCAGCTCGGTGGCACTTACATCTGTTCTTACAGGCAACCACACAGCCACAGTGGAGGATCAGTGCGCATGCCTTGCTCACATCGTCCAGATCTGTCCAATAAGGAACCCACACTTTGGTTCTGGCGTTCCATTCCCAACCCCATTCACTGGGGTCTGGGATCTTGGGAGCTTTGGAGAGGGACAGCTTCCAGACAAAGGCTGCAGTGTGCAGGGCACGTTTCGCATGCTGGAATAGAGCATTCTTGGTTGGGGGAATTGAATCCAGCGATTTGAGGCTATGGGTGAACAGGAGCTTCCTTGCTTCATTCACTGAGACTGCACTGCAATTCTTGCTGTACATGAGTACAGTCCATTGTTCAAGACGTTGCATGTGCACTGATTCCAGTGTGAGGCTGGTCGGGTCTTGGGTGATTGCTTTGACGGTGTCTGTGACTTCAGGAAAGGCTGCCCATGCATTCCATGCAGTCTTTTTGCCAATTCCAAACATTGCTGACACAACGTCACACCCTGTGAATGCATGGAAAAAGGGCAGTGCTTGACATTTTTGAGATCCCAGCATTTGAGAGATGTGGTGGACTGGGATGTCTTTATATGCCTTTCCTGAACCAAAGCCGATCCACAGCTCTGAGAGGCCTAGCTCCTGGAACAGGTTGATGGCCAGCACAACCACATCACTATCTACCGTCCTGAGGTAGGCCTTGGTGTGACCTTGCTCGGCAGCATGACGCAGATGGAGCATCATCCGTGTGTCTGCTTCTTCTTGCTGACATGGTGACAAGGCTGCTAGGTCAGTAGGCTTGTTGCTGAGTACAAGGTTCGCCTTTGTTGTGAAGAGGTGGTACTGTGAGTCAACAGTTTTCTCCTTAAGTTCCTGACTGATGAATTGAAAGAGCTGATCTTTATTTTGACTATCCTTGAGGAACTTTTGCCATTGGGCTCCCTTTGGCAGAGGTATCTTGGCTGACACTCGTGTTTGGGACCCTGCAATCCCACCCCGCTTGACACGAGTTTGGGATTTGAGACTTGCCTCTATATATGTGTCCCAGACCGCATCCACTCTTGTTGTGCTGTCTGTCATCAGGCTCTGCAAAAATGGCAGCAAGTGCATCTGTGTATACTCCCCAAACACCCTGGCACGCTGTGTTTTGATGATGTGTATCACTGCTGCCATATCCAGAACAACTACAGTAGCCTCTTTGGCAGCTGGAGAGTGTCCAGGACCAGGCATGCCTGGAAGACACCCAAGAATGTCAGACTTGGTTCCTGACCGCAGCTTGCCTTGATCAGACAAGGATGGAGGTTCGCGTTGATTCTCGTGCAGGCCACTAGGGGGGCGAGCCCAACTTGTTTGCGATGGTTTTTGAAAACCTTATGCCCATACCTAACACCATACCAAAAATCTAAAACTCTTCACCAAGTGCAGATTTATTATGATTTTTTACACATTAAAACCCAGTTTATAGGCATTTTCAGCTCCCGGCAGCCATCGTGGACGCCATCTTGAAAATGGTGCCTTTACGCTAGTTATTTTTTCCAGATTTTTTAGTATGTTGTTTATCATACCCAATAGTAACAGAATCCATTGAAAAATCTCTTATATCAATTATTTGGGGTTTCAACCATATACTGATGTATCGAATATTTGATTCATCGCAAACAGACCACTAGGGGGCGAGCCCAACTTGTTTGCGATGGTTTTTGAAAACCTTATACCCATACCTAACACCATACCAAAAATCTAAAACTCTTCACCAAGTGCAGATTTATTATGATTTTTTACACATTAAAACCCAGTTTATAGGCATTTTCAGCTCCCGGCAGCCATTGTGGACGCCATCTTGAAAATGGTGCCTTTCCGGTAGTTATTTTGTCCTGAATTTTTAGTATGTTGTTTATCATACCCAATAGTAACATAATCCATTGAAAAATCTCTTTCATCAATTATTTGGGGTTTGAACCAAAAACTGATGTATCGAATATTTGATTCATTGCAAACAGACCACTAGGGGGCGAGCCCAACTTTATTGCGATGTTTTTTGTAAACCTTATAACCATACCTAACACCATACCAAAAATCAAAAACTTGTCACCAAATGCACAATGTTGATGTTTTTTGACGGATTGCCTCCCAGCTATGAAGGCTCATTTGAATTGAAAATTGACTCATTTTGAAAATGTAAAACTCACAATGTGCCACAGTGCGACACTATATATTTTGTGTTTTTGTAGTTCCACTTCCTAGGGAAAACATAACTGGTCAAAACTGTCCACACAAGTCAGAAATCAAACTATGCTATTCATACTGTGAAGGCCTTCACTAGCATAGTTTGATTGCTGACTTATGATGAGATGTGAAATGTACACTAGGACAAATATAAAACATCCACAGCTCATCAGCTTCAGGCCTAGAATCAAGCAAAGCCAAGAATAACAACAAGCACAGACAGAAATATAGTTGTACTGTCATTAGGCAGCCACTTTTATTTACAAAAATGTGCAAATCTTTCAGAACAAGGACCCTACTGTGAAGTTATTTACAAAAAGTTAAAGTGCAGTAGCTACTACAGGAAAATAATGCCATTGGTTTTCTGTTGTTCTGCTTTATTTTATATACACCACTGCATTGTTTGTAAGGAACTAAATATGTTTTCAAGTGTCCAAATAAATTCCAAATATTATAAAATTATCTTGCGGCACCCCTGGACTGCCGTCACAGCACCCCAGGGTGCCCCGTCACCCACTTTGAAAACCCCTGTTCTAAATCCTTCTAAGATCTTTTGAAAAACGTATGTTTCAATGACAGTCTTGCTCAAACATTTTCATGTGAAGGACCCCCAAAACGATATGTATTTGGCCATGGACCCCCATCTCAAACTCTGGTGTGTCATGTCGGTCTCCATCCGCAGTGTTTACTCCCAGTAGTTCTTTTTTGTATGATAAACAGCAAAACACTGCGGATGGAGGCCGACATGACATACCTTGCACCAATAGCGCGCCTCTGCCCTCTTCTTGTCGGTGGCTCCGCTCTTGTTACATACCCTGCAGGGCCTGGTTGGTTTCTCTTTTTTTGCTCCCGGGGCTTTGGGGATTAACTCCAGGCCATGGCCATTTAGGTTGCAGGTCAGCCTGTTGCCGGGGTCCTCCCTTGGGGCCCTAACGTTGAAGCGTGGTGGGCCTTGATGGACGTCGCTTTCCCCCGCCTCGTCCTCTCCATCGGCGTCAGCCGCAGCCTCCTCTACCTGGTCTTCATCGACGTCAGCCGCCGCCTCCTCTCCCTGGTCTCCATCGACGTCCGGGACGGGGTTGTCTGGCAGGACGGGGGCCTGCTCATGGAACTCCCGCACGTTGGTCCACGTGTCTACAATGGCGAGGACGTACTTCATCAGCGAAACCGGTTTCTTTGCCTTGCATCTGTAGAGGATGAAGCTGTTGAAGAGAGCAATCTGGAACAGGTAGAGGCAGTACTTGGTCGTCCACTTCATCGTCTTCCTCGTCATTAAATAATCCACATCCTCCAGATTCTGTCCACCTTGTCATCACCACCCTCATTGTAGTGGAGGAACTGGGAGATCAGCTGGAATCTGTTCCTTGACATGGTCTTTGGGAAGTGGGGGGTTTGGATGACTTCCGTTGTGGACCAGTACATCCACCACTGGGGAAGTTTGAGGATACCAGTCAGGTACCAAAGGCGAGGGTAGTTTTTCAACTCCCATCGGCTGACTGGCTTCCAGCTCCAGACCCTGGAACTTGGAGCGTCCTCTCTGCTAACCTGTAGTGACGATATGAACATTTCATGTCACGATCAGTGATCAAAGAAATTACCATAAACAATATCGCAATAATCAAAATATCCCCAACATCCATTATCCTGGGATGGAACATTTCCCCCCCCAAAAAAAAACAAAGTGTGTGTGTGTGTGCGTGCAGTGAATTTGAATAAAGGCCCCACTAAGATAGTTAGTTTGAATAGTTTGAATAGTCAATTCAATGCAGCAAGCTCACAGCGTGGCACCGAGTGCCGCAAGCTATGTGATACAGTATGAAAGCTGCTGCATTTTGACAAAGATGAATGCTGCCATTTCTCCCAAAATACCTTTTTAGAATCAGGTCAAACATATTCAAAGACTAGAGACAAAGTGTGCCATAACACCACATCAAAATGTAATATTTCCAATTGATTTTGACAGGCTACAAATAACAATATTGTGGTCCTACATAGAATGTAGGCCTAATGATCATTATGCCTCTACTAGGACCCTGTCTGAGGACCCACACAGGGAGGACAAAATCAATTCAATGCAGCAAGCTCACAGCGCGGCACCAAGTGCCGCAAACTATGTGATACAGTATGATACAGTACACTCTGGACCAAACCAGATTATAAGAAAACAAACCCAAAACCAAAGCAAAATGGAATGCTATCTGGGACTAAAAAGAGAATATACATTAGCAGAATATCTGAGCACAGTAAAAGACCCAAAACTTAGCCTTGACTAGGTACAAACACAGCCTTGAAAAATTACGAAATTTTCTTGTTGACTACGTTTTTGTTCACTGATGAAAAACGAAATAAAAACTAAACTGTGATGACTAAAACCAGTAAGACTCCCTAATCGGGAGATAAGCGACCGTAGGTGGCTTATCTCCACAAATAGGGCAAAAAATTGTTTTTCCAAAATCTTCCTGATCCATGTTGATGACATGAGTGTAGACATGCTGTGTAGTGATATTCGTGATTTTAGGGCAAAAACTGTAGGAGCAGTGTCCAAAAATGTGTTTTAAAAATCGTCCTGAAGGTGGCGCTAGAATAGGGCCGTGTGAGAAATGAGGTGTGGGGTCTCCGCGTTGCCTTGGCGGACGAATAGGTACCGGCCCCGGCTCTCCCGGACGCTCCTAGCCCGAGTTACGGCATTTTATGTGCGCTGCAGTGGCAGGGGGTCCTCCACTGGGGGCGCCACCACTTTTGCAAACGTTCTGGAGCACCAGGAGTCGGTGGTCCCCGGGAATTCCCCGTGAGCAGCCCCGTTGGGGTGGTCATTTGGTCATTTTTGCACATTTGGTCATTTTTTACATCTGGGGGTCCCCCAGGGACCCCCAGGTCCCTGGGCTCCGGGGGTCCTTGGAGGTTGTAATTTGGCAGGCAAGGAGTGTGTGTGTAAAATCTGGCATGGATCGGGTCAACGGGTGTGGAGATATAAGCAGTGAAATAGTGTGACGTGTGACGTGTGAGCACATTTGGTCATTTTTTTTACAACTGGGGGTCCCCCAGGGACCTGGGGGTCCCTGGGGCTCCGGGGGTCCTTGGAGGTTGTAGTTTGGCAGTCAAGGAGTGTGTGTGCAAAATTTGGCATGGATGGGAGCAACGGTTGTGGAGATATGAGCAGGGCAAAAGTGTGACGGACTCACTGACTCACTCACTGACAGACAGCCGGTGGAGGTTTTGGTAGTAAATGCGCAACTAGACTAAATATAGTGTCAATTTCATCAACAAAATAAAAACTAGACTAAAACGTTAGGGAGGGACTAGTGGAGAAGAGTCATTTTATGTTT
Organism: Nannobrachium achirus; assembly: GCF_963921795.1. Classification (NCBI taxonomy): domain Eukaryota; kingdom Metazoa; phylum Chordata; class Actinopteri; order Myctophiformes; family Myctophidae; genus Nannobrachium; species Nannobrachium achirus. The sequence goes on from NC_137815.1 coordinate 1,892,856, forward strand.
GGTTGGTCTCAGGTGTTGCGTGCTGAAAATAGCAGATCCACAAGCTCACAACGCGTCGCGCTGCGACACGTTGTGACCTGACTGTCGCAATTATGACACCCCATACATACTTGATCACCGCTCAAAAACAGCAGATCTACAAGCTCAAAGTGCATTGCAAGACTCGCGACACATTGTGAGCTTGTAGATCGGCCATCTTTTGGCAAAGAGATTTGGTAGAGAGTGAAAAAAGACTGTATCAAGTATGTCATTTCCAGGTCTGTTTCACCCATTAGAGGGTAAATGTTACTGACCTGACTGATGCACCAAGCTGCATACACGTTGGTCTCCTCAACAATGTAATCGATCAGGTTATCTGTCATGAGGAGTTCAAAAAACTCCACCGGGTCAGCGTCCTCCGACATGGCAGCAGCAGCTCCTAGTGGACCAGGGGACCCAGTAAAGGGGATGTCCCTTGGCTCCCACCCCTCAGACCGCCACACTTTAGGATCAGGACAGCTGCCACCTGTAAATTATAGAAATATATCATTACTATTATTGCCTACTTTGCTCATACCATGTGTGCATTTTACTTTGTAAACCTCTGATATGACAATAAACATGGTTATGATGTGTAGAACATGTTTTCACCTTTGGCAGTAGAGGCAGGGCGAGACCGACTTGAGCCTCTGGTCGACTGACCACCGGTCGCTGGTTGCTGGCTACTGGTTGCTGGCCGCCCTGAAATAACAAATTCATTTATTTACATCAATGTGGGCATTGGCATTGGCATTTTGGGGGTCCATCACATGAAAATGTTTGAGCAACACTGTCATAGAAATATGGTTTTTCAAAAAATCTTAGAAGGATTTAGAACAGTGGGTGACAGGGCAACAGGGTTATGATGTGCAGAACATGTTTTCACCTTTGGCAGTAGAGGCAGGGCGAGACCGACCTCTGGTCGACTGACCACTGGTTGCTGGTTGCTGGCTACTGGTTGCTGGCCCTGAAATAACAAATTCATTCATGTACATCATTGTAGGCATTGGTATTTTGGGGGTCCATCACATGAAAATGTTTGAGCAACACTGTCATAGAAATATGATTTTTCAAAAAATCTTAGAAGGATTTAGAACAGGGGTTTTCAAAGTGGGTGACAGGGCACCCTGGGGTGCCGTGACGGCAGTCCAGGGGTGCCGCAAGATCATTTTAGAATATTTGGAATTTATTTGGACACTTGAAAACATATTTAGTATAATTTTAAACTTGAAGTAAAAGGTTATTTTCAGTCAGTTCTAACCAAAATGGCTGTTATCTCAACGTTTTCCTCGCCGATCTACAAGCACACAACACCTCGCATCGCGAGGCGTTGTGTGCTTGTAGATCTGCTGTTTTCACTAGTTTTGTGCGACAGTCTATGATGAAGCAGGGCTTTGCTTTACCAAAAGACGTACACATTTGAAACTTGTTGATACGAGGTTTCTGCCCGACAGTGACTAGATTTGAGTGATTATGTTGTGTGGAAAACGTTGAGATAACAGCCATTTTGGTTAGAACTGACTGAGCATAACTTTGTACTTCAAGTTTAAAATTATACTAAATATGTTTTCAAGTGTCCAAATAAATTCCAAATATTATCAAATGATCTTGTGGCATACTTCCCACAGATTACACACCCCAGAAGTGAATTTGAAAACTCGACCAATGATGTACCAATGATGTAAAACTCCAATACCTACTGGGAGAAATACAACAATGTGTAGATTCGTGAACTGTTGCGACAAAAGAAGGCACAACCACCTCAAGGACTACAAACCATGAATTGACATCTAGACCTACTGCACATACAGTATGAGCTGATACATGCATTGTGAGGAAAATGCTGCTATTTGTACCCTGTATATATATAAAATGTCACAATGCGACATAGCTCTGTTCACACAATGCCGTACCCCCTCCAACTGTATATATGTTCCCCATTTTCAACTTTTTTTATTGTATTTGTGACACTTGCTTTAGCAATGTAAACATATGTTTTCTCATGCCAATAAAGCTCCTTTGAATTGAATTTCTTCTGATTGGGAGAACCTCTTGATTCTATACTGCAGTTATTTAGCTGCATTACAAGCCAGGCTAGTGTTATCATGCCAATAAAGCTCCTTTGGAATTGATATGACAACTTTATTCTGATGTGCAGAAAGTGTTTTACCTTTGTTACCAGCAGAAGAGGCAGATCTTGCACGACGACCACTGGTTGGCACCAGGCATCTGTCTGACGGTGACTGGTCATTAGGTTGTTCTGAAATAACAGTAAAAATTTTCATTTAGACCCATGTACAACAATGTGTATTGCGTGATCCCACTTAGCTAAAAAAATATACATGATAAAAAAATATACATGATAAAAACACACTCTTTTGGAGGTTAAGGCAAAGCAGGCATTCTAATCTCCATTCCCATGACATTCATATGTTCCTATATTTTGTATTTGCTGTGGCTCTGCAAATTTGTGGCACAATGGTCAAAAAAGGCTGGGACATGCTACCCACTCACTGGAGAAGCTGCTGGCACTAAATGAGTTGTATTTACTGCTGTGTTGTGTTCTAATGCAGGGGTTTCCAAACTTTTTTGCCTCTGGGAACCCAATATATATATATATATATATATATATATATATATATATATATATTTTTTTTTTTTTTAATCCGAGGCACCCCTACATTATAATTTTCACTCTCATCACCTTATATTTATAGCATATCGTCGTTGTCGGCTGAAAACTTTGTGTCCAAAACCATTCGTTTTGTATTTATCACCTATAAAATGTACTAAACTAGTGAAAACAGCAGATCTACAAGCACACAACGCCTTGCGATGCGAGGTGTTGTGTGCTTGTAGATCGGCTGATTTCACTAGTTTTGTGCGACAGTCTATGATGAAGCAGGGCTTTGCTTTACCAAAAGACGTACACATTTGAAATTTGGAGATACAAGGTTTCTGCCAGACAGTGACGATATTTTAGTGATTATGTTGCGAGGAAAACGTTGAAATAACAGCCATTTTGGTTAGAACTGACTGAAAATAACTTTTTACTTCAAGTTTAAAATTATACTAAATATTTTTTTCAAGTGTCCAAATAAATTCCAAATATTATCAAATGATCTTGTGGCACCCCTGGACTGCCGTCACCCACTTTGAAAACCCCTGTTCTTTTTGTTTTTGGGCTTTTATGCCTTTATTGATAGGACAGTAGGCTGACAAGAATTTGGGGGAGAGACATGCGGCAAAGGTCGTCCGGATCGGGAATTGAACCGGCGACGCCGCCAGGCATCAATGCCTATATGGTATGCGCTTAGACCAGTAGGCCACCGGGCGCCCCGAAAACTCCTGTTCTAGTACCATCTTCTCAACATATTCAAAGACAAATTATACAACAAGTAGTCCGGCTCTCAATGGAAAACAGGCTCTCCAACCGTGCATCAAACGAGCACAGATGCACTGCTAGACCTGGGCCTAATCACATGAAGAATGTATCACTCCGCCACTGCACCTGATTATCCCATATGGCACAGCTGCGCCCTCTGGAGGGAAACACACAGTAGCAGGTTGCAGTGCAAACTAGCCACTCAGACCGGAGAACAACTTGTTACACTACTATCCCGTTGGAAATGGATTTCACTGTTAGTTTCGATATATTTGGTGGACTTACTTTAGATGAATGGTTTGATGAGGATGATAAGGAGCACGCGAAACCAACCAGACATTGTGCTTTGTCAAAGGAAGAGCTCGACAAGTTAGAGTCAAGGTTTGAACCCATGGTTTGAACTCAATACAGCCAAGACAACTACTTGGGCTGTGAAATGTTTCCGGGACTTGTTGTTGTCATACAATGGTATCGTGCAGCGAAAATAGCCGATCTACAAGTAACATCGCGGCGCGACACGGCGCGTTGTTGTAGATCGGCTATTTTCGCTGCGCGATACGGTCGTACGGCGGAGCATAGCCTATTGGAACTGACAGCTCAGCTGTGGTGATTGCTGCCTCGGTGACTGCGAGCGCAGCTCTTTTTAATCAACAACAGGGACTATTTAATGTCAGTCAAACTCTTACAAGGAATCAGATTAGCGATTGTTTAAATTGTGAATTGCCCCACAGTGTGAATAGCCTATACTTTGATGCGTTTTGTTTGTTGGTGGTTGTATAATTGCAATATTACACTCGAGGGTGTGGGAGGGTGTGGGACTCCTGTGATGCTCGGCGGAACTCGCCTATGGCTCGTTCCTGACCGCATCACAGTCGTGCAATTAATTCAGTTATCCCACACCCTCTCGTGTAATATTGCTTAAGCATCACCTTGGCAACTTGGCACCTTGGTGTGTGAAATAACAAATGCCCTTTGTGTTCGGACTGGGAGTAATATAAAGCTAGTTTAGCAACATTATTCAAAGACAAGAGACTGTCACCTTGGTGTGAAATGACTCTCATGCCAATAAAGCCCTTTGAATTGAATACCAAACGCCCCCAGCTCCCACCTCCCGCCTTAGCAAAATTGTTCAAAGATTATGTAAAATTGCCTTCCTGTGTGTAGAAAATGTTTTTACCTGCAGCAGCAGCAGCAGCAGGAGGAGGGCCATCTCCAGTTGGGGTGGTTGGCTGGACATGAGCACCTGAAAGACACACACAATATAAAGATGTTTAGATCCAAAATGGCTGTGTTGCACTGCCACCTGTTGGCTGGGAACTCGATTCATGGCTGTGTTGCACTGCCACCTGTGGGCTGGGAACTCGATTCACATCTATGAAATGCATTTGATAAAACAAAATCTAAAATAAAACTAGGTGTCCGTTGGATCTAGAGATTGTTTGAGGTCATTCCACGCTATCAAAGCTATCTGTTTTGTCAACGGTTTTACTGAACACATCGTTTTCGCATGACTCATGCCAATAAACCTCCTTGCATTATCACAGAATGCAGAGAGACAATCTCAGTAAATTAAAAAGAGTAAAATAAAGTCTTTCTTACCTCCATCGGAGACTGGCCTTGGAGTGAAGGCGATATGTGATGAATGCTCCTCATCGATGTCTAAAAAACAGACCATATCTGAGTCAGTGAATATTGTATGTACATAAAGCGGCGCTGTTTTATAACCTTGCAGATCCAATGGCTTAACTTTATCCCAAAAACAATGAAAAAGTCTTACAGCTTTTGTGCAAAGCAGCGCCTAACCGCCGCTATGAGCTTGCAGATCGGATGATTTTTATCACAAAACCAATGCAAATGAAGATGTTCTGTACGTGGGCGCTATGAGCTCATATTTGAGTCAGTGAATATTGATCGTGCATAAAGTATTGTGCAAAAAAACATTTGCACAAAGCGTCGCCGTTATATGAGCTTGCAGATCCAATACAATGAAGAAAAAAATACTTGCAAAAATAGCGAGGAATGTGGAAACATGATAGCCTACAAGTCTTACCAAATCTCAATTGTTCAACATCCTCGCGTGAGGGCTCCCAGTCTATATCGAAGTCCTGATCCGAGTCCGAGTCCGGGGGGATAGGGGCGTCCAAGACCGCTGTTCTGGCTCTGGTACTGCGGCGTAGTGGGCGAGGATCTCGGCGTTCTCGCCCGGAAGCGGCGGTGCTAGCTGGCGGTGTGGCGGAGCTCGGTGGCGGTGCTACCGGAGCTGGCCCCTCGTCTCCGGAGTGGTCAGAGAGTTCGTCCTCCGTAATCACAGCATTGCGCTCAAGAACTGTGAAAAAATCCAAGATCTTGTGCTGCTTCGGACCCCCACCATCAGAAGAATCCTCTCCCAATGAGCCTGTAGAGGCTAGGCGTTTGCGCTTTGGAGGCATGGCGCAGACACCAAAAACACACAGGGACGGACGCACGTAGAGACGCAAGACAGACTATACAGTAAACAGTAAACTACACTAAACACTCAACACACAAAAACTGGACTAAAGCTATCTAAATAAATCCTAATCTAAACACAAACTATAACTAAATCTACCTAAACTGTACTCACTACCACACACACACGACACAACACTTTTTTTCTTTTTTTTTTTTTTTTTAGACAGACACGCGGGCACACACACACACAAACACACACACACACACACACACCAACTAATCTAACCTAAATATACCTAAACTAAATGCTACAAAACCTACCTAAACTACTTCTACTACTAAATCTATAAACTAAACTGAAAACTGTCGATCACTGGCTAACTATCACGCTAAACTGGATTTCTCTCTCTATATATAACAACCACAGCTCTGTCTCACGACTCGGCGTACTTCTTCTCCCACAAAATGAAAGGGGGCGGCCCCAGCGCTTTTATACCCTGGAAAATCTTGGTCACATGGTTTCTGGTTGTCCTATAAACCGTGTATGCATCGCGGAGGGGTGGATCTTTGTCACAACACAGTTCAGAGAGTGCTCTATTAGATCAATATATATAACAACCACAGCTCTGTCTCACGACTCAGCGTACTCCTTCTCCCACAAAATGAAAGGGGGCGGCCCCAGCGCTTTTATACCCTGGAAAATCTTGGTCACATGGTTTCTGGTTGTCCTATAAACCGTGTATGCATCGCGGAGGGGTGGATCTTTGTCACAACACAGTTCAGAGAGTGCTCTATTAGATTATATAAAAGCATATTTCACGAGTCTTCTCGGGATCGGCACTGCAGACATCAAAAAAACTTTCACAAGTCTTCTCGTGAAAGGCACTAAATGAGTTAAGAAGTGTTGGGAAGTTTTATTGTTTTTGTTTTTTAGCTGGCTTTCAAAATTCAAAATGTCTTTGTTTAAATGTGTTTAAAAAAAAAGAAAAAAAAAAAAAAAAGAGAGATTCTTAGAGAATCCTGATTGCATACTTAAAGGTGTATTCAGTGATAATGGAAGTGGCCGGGGGTCATCTTGTTCCTTACTGGCCTTACAGCGTGGAAATGTTTAGTTTTTTACACCATTATAATGTTCTCGTTTCGATCATTAGACCCAATCACTGAATATTGGTAGTCCTACGTCTCCAGGTTCAGGATATGTATGATACTGATTTACTACGAGACTGTGGCATTTTATGAGTTCAGTAGCTTACAATCTAGGCATTTAGCAGACGCTCTTAATTCAGAGCGACTGTGGTTCTCAAAACTTTTATTTTGACCATCATAACTGAACATCATAACATAACTACGGCCATACTCTACCCTGATTGGTCGAGGACTGGCTGGCCACCTCTGAAACCCTAATCTAGCTATGCTCGTAACACGGGGCATGGTGGAAGTCCTTATATGGTCAGCAGACTCAGCACACATTCTAGTGAGGAGAATGAATGAAAAATTTACCAATTATATTTTTATTTGAATGAAATACAATCACTGACTATACCTTTAACTTCATGTTCAATAGGTTTCTGTTCTGTTCAATCAAACCTTCGTGTGGATATAAAAGTCTTTGCTTTCATTTATTTTTGCTCAGCACCCGGAGAAGTTTGCAAAGATGTGCATGCTTATTTGACTCCTAGTAGATTTCATGTTTTGCCTTGTTATGCTTACTTCAGATAAGCAAGTAGAAAAACAGGAAACCAAGGGCAGAGAGAGAGACATGCAGGACAAGAAAAGGGTGTGAAATCAAACCTAGGTCCTTATACACTACGCCTGTGCACCAACTGGCTGAGCTACCAGCTAGACACTCCATAAGAAGTATTTTTATCCAAGTAATACCATCTATCATGTGACAATGATCACACATTTTGGTTATGTAAACATTTGGGGACATTGCCGCTAATTACATAAATTCCATATCCCCGAACCCTTTGTGGTTCCTGAACAAGTCGGTGAAACTGGTGTGGTGTATACTGTATAGGATGATATAGTGAGAGATATAGTGAGATTCAAACAGGCAGCCCAAACCCTCGTCAACATTGGAGCTAAATATGGTGCTGTTGACGTGAACGAGTCTGTCATTCCCCACCGACAAACTGTGTGTGACAGGGCGAAGGAACTGGCTGCTACAGATAAAGAGAAACTCGCTGAACTTGTCCAAAAAGTGATGGAAAATGGAGGACTTGCAGTGACCACAGATATGTGGAACGACGAGTTTAATCAGCATTCGTAAACGGTGACGAGAAGGACAGAGGAAAGTGGCACCTCGAAAGTAGGATTTTAGCTGTAGCGGAGTTCATTGCGAGTAAAAGAAACCCAAGAAAACATCCGGGAGCAAATCCTAACTGTCCTCACTGGTTATGGATTGTCAGCAGACAAAATCACCTTCGTCAGTGACTCGGGGCCTAACATTAAAGCTGCTCTTAAGCATTATAACTGAATCCCCTGCTCTGCTCACATCCTCAACACGGTGTTGAGGCATACATTCTCGGAGAAGAATGCACCAGAACCCATCCGAGATGTTGTAGAAATGTTACCCATTTTTTCACCCGTGCTAATTGCCTATGTAATCCTGGGCTCTGCTCTTGCCACACCTGGGGAGACAACGGACTGACCTCATGCTTCCTTCTATGCATGAGGAGTCCAAGTTGCTTCTTTTCACCTGACAGTGGAGATTTCCCTGGTTTGGATGTAGCGCGTGGAAGGAACGCGTTATTCCAACCAGTTCCTTTCCCCTCCATCAGGCGCCCCGGCTGGCTAGGGGGAGGCATTATTGAGACCAGGTTTATGTGCATATTTTTGTGAGGGTATCAACCCTATAGTCAGGTCGACTATGTATTTTTGTTGGATTTTTTTGGAGATTAGTAAAATCTGGGAGGTCCCAAAATAGATAACCCCCAGAAAGGGGGTGGGGGTCCAGAACATTTTACATCCATCATTCATTCATTCGATTCCTTGACCATGAAAACATAGGATTAGCATGTTTAATTAAGTTTCTAGGTTCTCTAGAAGCCAAGATAGCACAAATTATGTATTTTATGTCGGCCATTTTGAACGTCCAAAATGGCAGCTTTGCAGTTTTTGGATTCCCCATGCTCTGAAGATTCCAAAAATGTATAGTTTTACAAATCTCCAAAAAAATCCAACGAATAAACCTTTATTAACATAGTGAACCTGACTACTAGGAGACATGGGGAGAACATGCAAACTCCACACAGAAAGGCCCTATCGCCAACCCCACCTAGGGTGTGGGCGCGGAGGGAAGAACACGCCGCCAGCACCCACAGCGTCCCCTGGCGGGAATCGAACCCTGGACCCTCTTGCTGTGAGGCGAAGCGCTAACCACTGCGCCACCGTGCCCCTTGTTAGAATGTTAGAAAAGGTTAAAAGCCTTGTCACATACCTGAAGAAATCAGGGGCTGTTGCGTGTTTAGCCAATACTGTGATGCAAGAATGTGAAGTCCGCTGGAACAGCAAGGTAAACATGCTTGAATCTGTCCTTTCTGTTCGGGTCATTTTGACCTGTTTTACATTTTCATTTGGAAAAAAAAGGTAGAAGTTTAAATGTTTTCCACCTGAAACTCACTGACCTTAAAGATTCTTCCGAGATGAACATGTAAGTGCTGTTCGGGTCATTTTGACCCGGAAGCACAGATGCACAGATATACACAGTATTATGCCAAAACACAGACACACAGTCACTCCCACTTCTAACACCCCCCTTCCCCTCAGAAACCCCCCCCCCCACACACACACCTACCCCCCCCCCTCCCCTGATGCACAGAAATACAAGGAATCATGTACAAACACAGATACACAATCACCCCCTAACCCCTTACACCCCTCCCCCCTCCAACCCCCCTCACCTCACCCTTACCCCCTCCCCTCCAACCCCCCTCACCTTACCCCCTCCCCTCCAAACCCCCCAACCCAACCCAAGTGCGGGGCCTTGTGAGTGAACTTGGGCCTGCTGAGACTGTCTCTGTCAGCGAGAGCGAGGAGGAGGAGGATGGAGGAGGAGAGCCCGACAGCGAGCCAGCAGCAGCTGCACAACAAGGTAGCCTAAATACATTTAAAATAATATTTTATTATTTGGGGATGCACGTAACATTAACATTAAATCATGTTGCCATTTACATTGATGAAATGATGTTGTGCCTTGCGCGTAATTACACACAGTGCCTTAATATAGCCTGTCGTGGTGTTGTAGGGGAACGCGACAGCTGTCCGCCGTCAGCAAAAAAAAAAAAAAAAACAGAATGTGGTGGACTTGTTCTCCGAATGGGAAGATGAGACAGCCACAGATGAAGTGGATGAATACTGCTCCACAACATTCCAGCTGACTGCGTCTGTTTTTCCTCCAGCAGCTTGCAAAACGGTTCCTTTGCGTTCCCGCAACAAGTGCTGCGAGTGAACGGTGTTTCAGTGCAGCAGGCCGCGTAATAGAGGCGAGGCGCAATCGGCTAAATCCAGGCACAGTGGATGCTATTTTATTCTTGCACAGTGCAAAGAAAAAGACGGCGAAAAAGTCAGTTAAAAAATAGGCCTCTATAATATGTTATAGACAGCCAGGAATCAGTTTTGGTTAGGCTCCAGAATGCTTTATAAGCTAACGCTGAGTGAGCAGTGCCAGTGAGCACTTTATTCTTTATTCCTATTATTATTATTATTATTATGTTGTCCTTAATATGTTTATGTTCATCACTGGATTGTGTTTTGTGCGTGCGACAATGCGCGAAGTTTAAGTGACATTGATTGACATTTCGTTTGGTGAACATTTAAATAGGCTATAGGCCTATACTGTCATAGGCCATTTCAGTCAACTGTTTGGGAAGTTGCAATCATGCCATCACTGTGACGTTATTTGTTTCAAGAGAATACTACTGGATTAATTATGCCAGTATCTGTGTTTACTTGTGATGGCAGAATGACTTATTCATTTTATATGTTTATTTTAGGCAAGGCAGAGTAAACCAAACATTATTTGTTCAAACCAGGTACTTCTCTGTGTTGTATAATAATATGTAGTTATATCCCATAGAAATGTCCTCCTGATAGGCCTGTGTGTGTGATAAGTGCGCAAAAAAGCTGTGCCAAAATGATATTTATAGATCGGCCATGATCTACTGTTAATTCTATTGTAGTCTCTCTAATGTTTTCCTCTGAGCAAAATGTTTAAATTCATATAGTGAAAATGTTTGCAGTAGCCTAGAATGCTATAACATACGGTAGGTTAGGTTCAAACTAATTTACCGCCCCTCCCGATAGTCCCGAGAAAATTCCAATGTCCTTCTCTGCCAGGCCCGATAGTCCCGAGAATTAGCTTTTATATAATGTAATGTTAATTAACCCCCTCCCCCTGCCCATGACAAAGTTTGAGCCTTCTGTCATAAAGGGAACCAAAAATATCACACATCAAAGTAAGTGTGTTTGAAAAAAAGACTGTAATAATGTATAAATTGCAATACAAATGTATAAATCTCCCCATAACGCACAGTGAACTGGCAAAGTGACGCATTGGAGCACACAAGGCTGGCAGCCGGAGAAAAAAAAGAGAAGAAAAAAAGTGTTAGAACAGCTGTGTGTGTGTGTGTGTGTGTGTGTGTGTGTGTGTGTGGTCCACGGACCACTGTATGTCTGTTTCAGTGGTCCTCCTGATCAGCACATATAGGCTATGTTCAGTCCCATAAAGAAACAGTGCTATCAGAGATCTGCCTCTCTCTCTCTCAAGACACAAAAAACACAATTATCGCCAATTCGCCATATAAATGCTTCTAAAACATACCTGAGAATGCTGATGGTTGATTAGAATCCACACCATGGTTTATAATCCATATATCCAGGCTATAATATATTGTTTTGTAATGGTATGTTAGTCCACAAGCAGGCCATGGGCGCCAGGCGGTCCTTTGCAAAGGGGGGGTCCCTGGTCGCCTTTCTAACGGAATCAATAGGGGGTCCGCGGGCCCAACGCTTCGCAGACCTCCGCAGAGCAGTGGGAACACGATAATCAACTCTGTTACACAACGTTGTAAAATCAATCAATAAACCGCCCGATCATTTGTTACATAAAAATTCACACGACACGATCCAGTTGTCAGAGACAAGTGAAGTGGTCCCTGGCGATGCGATCTCACGAAGGGGGTCCGTCCTCTCACTACCCTGGTCTCCAGCCAACACTTCTCAGGGAACCAGGCGGCGGTCCGTGGACCACCAAAAAAACAAGTGATCAACTACTGTCGATGAAGCCTCGTTAGCAAAGACGCACCAGAGCCTGTTGAGCAGGGTGTGCATAGGATGTTTTAGGGGCAGGGGGAGAATTTTTTCTAACATGACCTAGAATGTGAAAATAGCAGATCTACAAGCTCTACAAGCTCTCAATGTGTCACAGAGCGATGTGTTGAGCTTGTAGAGCTTGTAGATCTGCTATTTTCACATTCTAGGACATGTTAGAAAAAAGACTCATGCCCCCTTTGATGTCTATTTGTGTGTGCACCTGTAGAGAGCAAAAACCAGCATTTACACACAGAAACAGAGAGACAGCGCCCCCAAGTGACTTATAAAATACTCACATATTGAAAATACTGTAGCAGTATATTAATAGGTGAACTTGCTGTTTTTTGGTCAGACATATAGCCTATACAAATATTTTTCTCTGCATTTTTCTAAACAGAAAATTCTAAAAATAATTTCTATTACATAATTACATTAGTACACTTATCTGATAATGCCTGAAGCCATAAAGACAAATATCAAGTGAGTTATCCACTGGAAAACAGATCATTCACAAAAAGGTCAATAACTCAAATTATTTTGAATTTCCACCTGGATTTTGAAAAAACAAGGGGTTTGAAATGGCTAAAACTCTAGATTGCTACATCGTACATACAAAAAAATAGAGAGACTAGAGGATGTCCTCTTTTATTTCAGGCACTGTATGACATTTTCGTGCAAACAGGGAATTTAGGAAAAATGTATAAATATGAAGAAAATGCTTAAAGGAGTGGTTCGCCGGTTTTCAACCAAGTCTGTGTTCTTTTAGTCAACTACGTTCATGCTAAAACGCGTCTATTTCCTTACATTACTGTTCTGTGGACAGTAGGGGGCCTTACTACCACGTACGTCATAGACTGATTCGGCCAATGGAACGCCTGGCTATGACGTACGTGGTGGGAGGCCGTTGTAGCTGCAGAAACTACAGTAGGATTTGACCCGGTGTGGTTGCCGTAGCGCAGGGATGTCAAACATACGGCCCGCGGGCCGAATCCGGCCCGCGAGATGATTCAATCCGGCCCCCCAGGCTAGAGCATACATTTCTGAGCATTTAGAAAAAAAAGTAAGTCTCTAGCCCATTCCTGTCAAGAGTTATGATTGTTTTAAGAATTAACCTAACTAATGTCTGTACACTGCAGGCTAGGTTTCTCCCACCTGGCAGTGATTGAGTTGATTGATTGGAATGTTAAGTGACCAGCTCTCTCTCTCTCTTTGAAGATGACAGCATTGCTAGGAATAGGGTGGTTGGTCTGGCTATGAATAATACCTGAACATACCTACAATATTCGAACTGTACTCAAAGATTACACAAATTAGACATGGAAATTAATGTTGTTAAAAAAAATAACTTATTTAAAAAATATAATAATAAAAAAATGTAAAAGTTTTATTATTCCGATAATTTCTGAATATGCCATTATTGTTCATTACTTTAATTTTTTATTATAAAATACAATAAAAATAATTATTGTCCTGCATCAATAATATTTTTTTTAGCCATTTACAAATTATAGCGTACTGGAGACTATCAGGAATTGAATTATTCTATTATCAAATGGTTTATTCTTATTGGCACTTCTTAAAGGAGTAGTTCACCCCCAAAATGCCATGGAGCCAATGTAGACTCATTCCTAAAACAGAAATTTGATTACAATAAATGCGCATGCCTATTGATTCCGGATGGGGACCCAAATGCATTTGGGTCCCCATCCGGAATCAATGGGGGGAAGTGTACTATTATCACATTTTTGTCTTAGTAATGCGACAAATAAAATAAAAATATATTATTGAACTCAATTCTCCATGGCGTGAGTAATCAAAGAAAAAAAAGTCATTTTGGGGATGAACTACTCCTTTAAACAAATAGCATCTCTCGTACCTAACTGCAACTGTAATACCAATAATGAAAGTAGCTATTTTACTTAATAATGAACACAATTTGTAAAATGATATACTGCTATACTGCTAGCTACAGCAGTGGCTGAGACGACAGGAAGAAAAACAGAGCGAACATGTGCGCGAGTGTGCATGCCATCCGATCCGCGACTGGTTCGGCCCTCATCAAGTCACCTTTCATCCAATCCGGCCCTCACCCCAAAATGAGTTCGACACCCCTGCCGTAGCGTGAACGCTAGTTAGCAACAACAGTATGGTTGTTACTTGTTTCAGACATGTTTTCTACTGACATAGGGACTTGCTGGCAGAATCTTCGGTAGAACTACTTTTTATATGAACTGGAGTAGGCTATGCATTACATTAGAAGAAGGAAGAAAAAAAAAAAAAAGCAGCGACGTGAACCAGAGAGAAAAGACGAGGCGTCTCTCTGCCAGCTGGGACTCCACTAAGCTAACATCATACACACTGTCATAGGACCATTCTCTGCACCCAAGTTATTCTGCCCGTTTGTTGTGACTACTGCTCCATGCTGCTAGGATCCCCAAGTTGAACTGGAAGAGACAACCGAGACCCAATGGTATGTTTCATTCATGTATAACTTATTTGTGTATGTGAGTGTCATCATCAATGTGTCCTGGCATGCACATTCCTATATTAATCCCAATTACAGAATGTAAAGTCTGTAGGCCTAAGTTTACTTTAAAATATGTATGATGGCACTGATTTTACTATGTATTTCACATTAGGAGTCCACTAGTACAGTGGCTCTCAAAACTTTTATTTTCCAGTACCTCCTATGGGTCTATTTGGTCCCATTTGTAGGTCTACACTCTGACAGAGATGGAAAAAGGACTAAGATACTTGAGTAAAAGTAGGCTATCAATACTGCAATATAGAAAACGTTCTGTAAGAAGTAAAAGTACTAAAGTATTGGCATCAAAATATTCTTTAAAAGTACAAAATGTTTGAAAATGGCAGATCCACAAACTCACAACACATCGCATCAACACATTGTGAGCTTGTAGATCGTCTATTTTCAAATAGCCTGGATATAAAATAGGGCTAAAGTTGATTAATTAGGTTTTATAATATAATCATTTATGTGCAAAGTAACTCAAGTTTTCAAATGATTGTAATGGTGTACAAGTACTATATTTGGATTCGAGCTCGAGTCAAGTACCAGTACAGAAAGCTGGAAATTATTCAAAGTACAAAAGCCTCAACATTTTACAAGCACTGCTTACACCACTGCTCTCAGAAAATAGACCTGTGATCCATTTGAACCATCTTCAACTGAAGGTCCCTCAACACACTGAGAACAGCACTAGTAGGCTAATATTTAGGGCTAGCAGATCTGTCTCTGGTCATATTTAATATTTGTATGTCCATGACAAAAACCAGGGCTAGGCAACCTTAGGCACGAGTGCCAACATTGGCACAGGGGGGGGGGGGGGGGGGGTGATCACTGGCACACTGGCAGAAGTGTGAGACAGGATTTTTATTTCAAATATATATTTTAAACATGGTAAATTAAATTAAGTCACCTAATTTGCAGCAAATGACATCCTGCATATAATTCTACATTCATTAAAGCTATGAACTCTGACTGGGGAGGGAGTCTGGGAGATAAGTGACTTATTGCTCAGAGTCTAATGATTGTTATGTCCTTCCAATCAAAATGTCCACACTTATGATGGCTTGTCATTAAAATTCATGTTGACATGGCACACTATCTAAAAAAATAAAACCATGGCACTTTTCATTTGTAAAAGGTTGCAGACCCTGATGTACACGATAAGCTGCCATGGCGATGAACCGTTTGTGTGTGACAAAGACAATGCAACATGTTACAGTATTTTCTTCTTCTCACTGCAGGCACTGCGGTATCGTTTGGAGTGTCCTGGAGAGTCGTCGCAAGTGGAGAGTCGACGTCTTCTTACCCTGGCATCATTATATTGTATTATACATAAGAAATGCATAGAGATGTGAACATTTCTATGATCCTTGTCATAATAGATAATAAAATAGTTTCAATACATTTGATTTTCCTTCTTTTCTGTTTTTACTTGTAAGAAATATAATGTACACAGTATGGAGTGCTGTGTGAACCTGCCATTTGTAACACAGTAAACACAGTACAATGTAACAAACACAGTGGCAAGTACTTCTGTTTCAGAGCATTACTGTAGTCCAGTGGTTCTCAACCTTTGAGTCTGGGAGTTTGAGCTTGTAGATCGGCTAGTTTCACAATATTTATCTGTGGAACGGAATCGAGCAGAATGTAATGCCTCAACTCCTACAGTCTAAGTGCTTATCAGGGTGGGGGGTCCCCAGTTCAAATATGATTGTTGCAGGGACGCCAGAGTAAGAACCACTGCTCTACTCCAGCAAATAATATATTACCGGTAAATACATATTTTCATGACAGATTGCAAGGATGAAACCAAAAAGCTCATGATGTTATATATTGTTTTTATTAGCCTTTTTAGTGTGTAGTCCACCTGAAATTGAAACCGTTATTCTAATAGTTTGTGCTGTAGCCAATACTGAAAATGGGTTGAGCAGCGCACACTCTCGACCAGAGCTAGGACATGGTTGTCCCGGATGTTTTAGGGTTCTGACATGTTCCCTGTGTTAGCTGATCTAATTTAGAAATTTAGCAGACACTTATATCTGCAGAAGGGCAGCACGATTCTTGTAAATGATTATTTTTCTCCCTAGGATTTGGAAAATTATTCTCTCACTTTTATCTTATTTCCCAATTTGACTTATTAAAATAACAAGCTTATTACTGGGTGTACAGAGCACAGGCGAGGCAACATTAGAGTTGAAAGAGGCTTTAGAGTAGTCTAATATTAAAAAATTAGATCACATTGCTGTATGAATCGAGAGAGTAAATAATATTCCTGGGAGTTCCTTGTAAGCTGCTTCTTCTACGGCATCTCTTCAGAGGGCGATGTAGACAGTTGTACCGCTGTCTTCCCGCAGGACTGCTATGGACATCATCTTGGACATGGTGGATTATGTGATGTGTCAGCACCTTATGCAATTATAGACAAAGAGGAGGAAAAATGTTTCAGGGTACACAGATTATTTACAATGACATTTCAAAATGTTGCCATAGCTTTTACCCCATTTCTAGTAATCACACCATGCAATAATGAGAATCCTAAACCAGTTTGCAAAAAAAAAAGAACAGATCTATAAACTAACAACAGTAACACTGCATTTTACCATGTTACATATTTCATGTAATGTTGGGGGGTTGCTCTCGGGCACAAACCTCTTATCTCCATATTTAAACAGTTTTTTGTTTGTAAGTTTAAACCCTACTTTATAAAACAGTGTAGTACAAAAGAATAAAAAGTAACTGGCAAAAGTGCTGGATGATTACAATTTAGGCATTTAGCAGATTTTAATCCAAAGCGATGTACAATAAGCAGGTAATACAGTATATCAATATAATAGGATAATGTCAGTACATCAACAACAATATAACAAATGCATAGCAATATCAATCTAGAAAACAATAACATTTAGACCACGCACATCAGTAAAAAACATTTAAAAAAAAACAATGCGATCTAGCTTCATGTATGGTCAATGAGGGAAGGGGAGTGTTACAGTACTGCTATGTGTTTTAATGGAGTTATGTGGATTCAGTTTGTTTATGAGTTTGTCTGAATAAAATATATTCTAGTGATTCACACACTTCACAGTTGTAAGTACCCAACGTTTGGTTGCCTACACTAGGAATCAGAGTGTAGTATCATCATCATCATCATCTTTTATAATAGCTCACGTTACATCATAATTACTGTGCAGCCACTGGGGGAGGGGTTGTTTGTCGATTCATATACATTATAATACAGTCCCCTCTGTTGACTTTTATCTCACCACTTTTGGGTGCCCCGCACATTTACATTAATGTTGGAACCGCACTGCTGTTACAGGCTAAAGGCCCATTCCCACTGGGCCAGATAACAGATATCTGGAGATATTTCTCCAGATATGTTTCCATGCAAAGTGGATGGTAGATACAGATAAAAAATATATTTGCCACAGATAAAAGTATCTGTGGCAAATATCTGTGGTAGACTTTTCTTTTATCTGTATCTACCATCCACTTTGCATGGAAAAATATCTGGAGAAATATCTCCAGATATCTGTTACCTGGCCCAGTGGGAATGGGCCTTAAAGATTAGCATCGCTAGCAATAACAATAGCCTAAAAGTAGTCCTACCTCTTGAAAGAATACACCTTGATATGAAGCCTCTCCACCCATTAGATGGGAACAAAATAAGTGTTACAAACATGAATCAAGTTGCAACCTTTGCTTGTACATTATACATTATGTTTCGTAGAGTGGCATTTTAATTCCAAACATACAGTACATACCTATGTTCTGCTTTACAAGGGACATTTAGCTTTGCATTGTGTCCATCAATCCTGCCATTACATCTCGGTGGAAGTCATCTGTTGTGAAATGTTTACTAATCACTACACAACCGCAGATTCATGTCCCATCGTTCTGCAGGCAGCAGCAGCACCCGGGGCTCGCTCCGTCGCTCGGCTTCATTCAATCATAACACCACGGTAAAACAACAATGCCATGTTGTTTCACCGACACAGTTGCACACGTTTCAAAACTTCTACAACTGCTCAGCATCACTGCGGTCATAACATCCCATCTTCTTACTACGTGACTTCCAACCAACAGCAACAAACAAACTAAAACAGCAACACAGCGAGGATGTTATTATGGTTACGCTGTTAGCTTAGCTTTGGCTCTCTTCTCCAAGCGCTGCTTGCGCAAAGGATTATGGGTGCTGGAGGAAGTGAGGTTGGTGCTGTAGGAAGTGAGGTCATAGCTTCGCGTTTCCCAAAAAATGGAAATGTACCACAAAAATAAATTTCTTTTTTGTTTTCCAAGTTAGAATATGATAATATGGGGTTACAAAAGCCCTTGAAAACGACCGGAGCTCCCCTTTAAACAAAATGGCAGGAGAGCCTACAGTGAATGTTAAGATGGCGGTCAATGTGTTAATAGACTGTCAGAGCGTCCTCCGTCTGTAATGTTCAGCGCAGCGCAGGACCAATTCATAAAAAAACGAAAGAAAAAAAAGATGAAAGGACATTCCGTTTAGGCTAAATCAAATGCATTTCTAGGAACATATGGGTAAAAATAATAATAATTCAACATATATAAATTGGATAATATAATTAATGCGGTTGGATAATGGGCGGATAATTAATTTGTGCGGATGGATTCGGATGACCTCAAAAGCCTATCCGCGCATCACTACAACCCAGTCATATCTTGACCAAAGACCAGTCTCCCAATTCTACTGGACCAATCTGCAACACACAAATACAACACATAGAAAGCGCACTTGGCCTGATGTAGTTGTGACAAGGTTGTATTATTAAGCTATGCCAGACTACTCCACCGGATGGGTTTTGCCCCCAGAAATAGTTATATTATAGAATTACTTCATTTAAACACAACCCTGAGGTACAATAGTTTCTCCACACACAGGTTCGTTTCACAATATTGAGATAGGCAAAAGGTACAAAAGGTCTTTATTAAAAACAAAAATACAAAATGTTTTTGCCATGGTCACCCAGAAGAGATGTATGTAAAAAAACAAATAAAAACATCCAAAATTGTTATGTCTTAAAATAAAAGGAAAAACAACATCTAAAACAGCAGATGAACAACGCAGCGTAGCACAAAGTGAAAGGCTGTGAGCTTGTAGATCTGCTACTCGGCTACTGGACCTTGAGGATGATCACTTTGAATGTCTATGGATGTGGATGAGGCCAGCCCGGCTGCCACGTGGCATAAATTGTTTAGTGACTGCAGTTCTTTATAACCCTCCGAAATCTTCTAAGGAGGCTCGATCTGATGCCCAGGTTTTGGAGTATCTTAAGAACTGTTTAGGCACCATTCAAAAAAGATACAGTCTGCCAGGCATTGTGATACTAGGTGATACAAACACCTTGAAACTTGGCCCATTATGCTCCCAGTTTCATCTGAAACAAATTTTGTCTAAACCTACAAGAGGCCTCAATCAACTCGACTCTATTGTAACTAATATCCAAGGCATGTACTCTGACCCAATTCATCTGCCCCCAGTCAAAGGTTCTGACCACCAGGCCATACTGCTGACGGCGGGACAATGGCCCCATGACCCAGTGGGCACGGTTTTCCGTAGGCGCTGCACTGTAGAAAGCAAGAGGTTGCTAGGCCTGCACTTGAACACCGCAGACTACAGTGCAGTCTATGTAGCACCTCAGGCTCAAAAAAAGGTTGATAACTTTTACAGTGTTTTCAATCCTATCCTCAATACTGTACTGCCTATTAAAAGGAGTAAAATAACAACAGTGGATAAGCCATGGATAACACCACTAATAAAGCAACTCATAATTGACAGACAAAGAGCCTTTAAATCTGAGGACAAAACAGAGTTTAAGAGGCTACGGTCTAAAGTGACCTATTTGATCGAAAATGCAAAGAGGAGGTATTATGAAGATGAAGTCTCTCATCTCAGGAACAACGACAGTGGCAACTGGTACAAGTCCATCAAAAAATTGATGGGAGCTGCAGAATCACAGGTTGAACACACAAAGACTGGGGAGGAATGTGAAACTCTGAGTCTCCACTTCTCCTCTGTGTGGGAGAATATTACACCTCGCCCCCTCCTGGTTGATGATGGTACCAACCTACCTAGTACACCTGTCACTTATAGCATCGGGCAGGTGAAGACGCTTCTTCGTAGAGTTGATGGGAAAAAGGCAGCTGGAAAAGACGGCATCCCTGCCTGGATTCTTAAAACCTTTAATGAAGAGCTTGCCCCAGTGCTGACTCATCTGTTTAATGCTTGTCTCAAAGAAGGACATTTTCCTACCCAGTGGAAATACTCTTTAGTCTGTGCAGTTCCCAAGTGCAGTAAACCACGGTTCCCACAGGACTATCGCCAAATCTCTCTTTTGAGCTGTGTTGTTAAAGTGTTCGAGGGAATCCTGAAGAACCAACTACTGCAGGAAACTGAAAATGCTATACTTGCTTCACAGCATGGGTTCATGAAGAACAGATCTACTGTGTCAGCTTTATTGCACATTCTGCAAAGCTGGCATGATGCTGTTGATGCAAAGCCAAAATATGATGTGCATGTCACATACATTGACTTCACTCGTGCTTTTGACACAATCAACCATGGTCATCTTCTTCATTCATTGAAAATGCTTGGTGCATCGAAAAACATCTGGCTAACAGTGCAAAGCTATTTAGAGGATAGGTGGCAAACAGTTAAGTGGGGAAATCATTTTTCTAAGCCGCAGGCAGTCTTAGCTGGCGTCCCTCAAGGTGGGGTACTATCCCCTCTCCTTTTTGTTCTTTGCATGAACTTTCTCGATAACCTGTTGCCAACTAGTGTTGAGCCAATAAAATATGCAGATGATCTGACTCTCACTGCCTGGACAGATGCAAGCAGCTGTTGATGCAGTGACAGCCTGGGGTCAGACCTACTGCCTTGCAGCCAATGCTGGAAAAACAAAGGACATGGTTATTAGTCTCAGGGAGCCTCAAAACAGACCAATACCTCCTCCTATTGTTTTGAACAACCAGGCAGTAGAGAGGGTTGATACATTCAAGCTCCTTGGAATACAGCTCTTAGTGCGGTATGCTATGTATTCCTGTAGGAATTTTTTGCCAAAATTGATTTTTTTGCTGTTTTGGCTTCTATAGGGACCAAACTATCAGAAAATGACGGGGGTCAAATTTTCAGACCCCTCCCTCATTTCCTGGGGGCGGGTCACTTCAGTTTTGGCCCTTTTCGGCCTTGTTTTCCCAATTTCCCATAGGATTTTTTTGCCCAAATGGCTTTTTTTGCTGTTTTGGCTTCTATAGGGACCAAACTATCAGAAAATGACGGGGGTCAAATTTTCAGACCCCTCCCTCATTTCCTGGAGGAGGGTCACTTCAGTTTTGGCCCTATTCAGCTATGTTTTCCCAATTTCCCAGAGGAGTTTTCTGCAAAAAAATGATTTGTTTGCTGTTTTGGCTTCTATAGGGACCAAACTATCAGAAAATAATGGGGGTCAAATTTTCAGACCCCTCCCTCATTTCCTGGGGGCGTGTCACTTCAGTTTTGGCCCTATTCGGCTATGTTTTCCCAATCTCCCATAGGATTGTTTTGCTAAAACATATTTTATCTTTTGTTGTTTTGGCTTCTATAGGGACCAAACTATCAGAAAATGACGGGGTAGACATTTTCAGACCCCTCCCTCATTTCCTAGGGGGGGGGGTCACTTCAGTTTTGGCCCTATTCACCTATATGTATTCCCAGTGTTTTGCTAAAATTGATTTCTTTGCCGTTTTGGCTTCTATAGGGACCAAACTATCACAAAATGACAGGGTTCCAATTTTCAGACCCCTCCCTCATATCCTGGGGGGAGTACTTTACAGTACTTTATACACAACTTCACAGTATATTCTGAGGATATTCAATAGTTTAGGTAGGAACAGTTCAAGTGAGGAGGATGGGGTAGCATTTATACTTCTGACCTGTTATTATTCTAGTCAAATACAGGATCTATTCATGATCACTGTTATCTATGTCCTCCCTTAAGGCTCATTCCCACTGGGCCAGATAAACAGATACAAAAATATATTTCTCCATTCAAGTGGATGGTAAGATACAGATAAAAGAAAATATCTGTCACAGATATTTTTTTATCTGTCTTACCATCCACTTGAATGGAGAAAGATATTTATTTATCTGTTAATCTGGCCCAGTGAGAATGGGCCTTTATACTGTTGGCAAAGTCTCCAGTCCAGTGCCATAGCACTTGCAGAGACTGACTGTCCCTTGCAACCTGCTTTGCACCCACATTACATGTGATGAGCTCAAGTATTGCCTTTGGAGCAGGGAGGGCAAGACACCTGACTGGAACATACCCTCCACTCTCTGAATTCCACCAATTCTCTTCAATTGGTGGAAGCTCAGGGCTCAGGGCAATTGGAGATTGGTGTCAGCAGCCTCTTCAATGTGTGCACCTCCTCAAAATCATGTCCCTTGATGAAGGTATCATATATGACAACGAGCTTGAAAGAACTGTCCCTTGAGAAATACTCAAGCAGTCCCTGGCCTAACACATGTCAACTTCTCCTTGGTTGATCACACAGTCAGGAGTTCCTTGATGGACATAGTGAGCTTCATCTCTGGATGAAGACTTTGTGTTTTTCGACTGATCCATATACCTAATATTACCTATCAAAGACAACTTGACCCTCAACATAGCCAGCCATCATCGTTATGATGCGTTTGTTGAATGCATCCTGAAGATCTGACAGCTTTTTGTCTTTTTCATGTTCTGAAGCAAACCCATGGCATCAACAATAAGAACTTTGATAGAATAATCGTCCTCTGTCAGATCATGCTATGGGACACATGGAAGATCTTCCTACAGGGGCTCTGCCCTGGCATCTTCAATTGCATGCAAAATGTGAACCCCCTCATTTTCGGACAGTTTGGTCCCTAAAGAAGCCAAAACAGAAAAGAAGAAAAAAATCACACTCGTGTGAACTGAGCGGTGGTGTGTGTGTGTGTGTGTGTGCGCGCGCGTGTGTGTGTGTGTGTGTGTGTGTGTGTGTGTGTGTGTGTGTGTGTGTGTGTGTGTGTGTGTGTGTGTGTGTGTGTGTGTGTGTGTGTGTGTGTGTGCAACAGCGCCCCTCCCTTAACATGTGTGGTCAGAAAAGGTTACTGCAGGGCCAGGCTACGGACACGGAGACATACATACATACAGACAGACAGACAAACAGACAGACAGACAGACAGACCCACACACACGGCCACGTATAGGAGCGTTGTGACCACCGCTCAAAAAATCTATGGGAATATAGAGCCGAATAGGGCCAAAACTGAAACCCCCCCTCCCCGCCTCAGGAAATGGGGGAGGGGTATGAAAATTTGAACCCTGTCATTTTCTGATAGTTTGGTCCCCATAGAAGCCTAAACAGCAAACAAAACAATTTTAGCAAAAAAAAAAAATATCCTATGGGAAATTGGAATGCATAGCTGAATAGGGCCAAAACTGTGACCCGCCCCCAGGAAATGAGGGCGGGGTCTGAAAATTTCAACCCCGTTATTTTCTGATAGTTTGTTCCCTATGGAAGCCAAAACAGCAAACAAAACAATTTTTGCAAAAAAATCCTATGGGAAATTGGGAATGCATAGCTGAATAGGGCCAAAACTGAAGTGACCCGGCCCCAGGAAATGAGGGAGGGGTCTGAAAATGTGACCCCCGTAATTTTCTGATAGTTTGGTCCCTATAGAAGCCAAAACAGCAAACAAATCAATTTTAGCAAAAAATACTATGGGAAATTGGGAATACATAGCCGAATAGGGCCAAAACTGAAGTGACCCGCCCCCAGGAAATGAGGGAGGGGTCTGAAAATGTGACCCCCGTAATTTTCTGATAGTTTGGTCCCTATAGAAGCCAAAACAGCAAACAAATCAATTTTAGCAAAAAATACTATGGGAAATTGGGAATACATAGCCGAATAGGGCCAAAACTGAAGTGACCCGCCCCCAGGAAATGAGGGAGGGGTCGGAAAATTTGACCCCCGTCATTTTCGGATAGTTTGGACCCTATAGAACCAAAATCTGCAGAAAAATCAATTTTGGCACAAAAATCCTACAGGAGCTGTATTTTGGACATAGCATACCACACTATCTCCTCTGACCTGAAATGGGATGCACAAGTTCAGTTTATGCTAAATAAGTCTCAGCCAAGGGTTCACTATCTGAGCGTGGCCAGACGAGCACAGCTCCCCCCAGATGTGTTGACCCAGGTATATGTGACCTTCATCAGACCAGTGCTGGAATATGCATCACCTGTCTGGGCCGGCCTTCCAAAACACCTGACCCAGGAACTGGAGTGTCTGCAGAGAAGGTGTTGCCGCATTATTGGGATACCAACTAATTCCTTCCCTACTCTGGAGGCGAGGAGAGAGGAGGCCACTCTTAGAGAATTCAACCGACTACTGAGAGAGGGGACCAGTCCCATGATTCAGAGCCTGTCTGCAAACACAAGTCGCTACAACCTGAGGAATGGGAGGACACTCACACAACCTGTGAGTCACACACAAAGGCACCAGATGTCATTCCTCCCAAGAGCATACAAGCTTTACCAGAAGTAATAGAAATGTTTTTATTGTTGTATTTTCATATTTGATGATTTCTTTAATTTTTTCAGTAGAGCGGTCCTCTTGTTTTATTGATCTGAACTGTAAGAAACATAAAAATTCATATTGTTATGCTATGATGTTTTCTAATAAACTTGAACTTGATAGCCAATTAATGTATGGATAAAGTGTTTAGAATGATCATGATGGCCCTGGGCGGCTAGTGTAGCCATCCAGGAACCACGCTGCTAATTCATCCTGACAGAGTGTCAAGTCCCGATGACCTTTGCTGAGTGTCACTCCCCATCTCTCTTTCTGACCATTTCCTGTCAGTCTACTGTTCTCTATCAATAAAGACAGATAAAACATCATGATTGTCTTTGTGATGTTAAATAAATAATAATGTAATGTACTGTGTCATAACAGTTTTAAGTACACTGACTATGCAGACTAAAATGACAGAATAGTGATAGTTTAAAAGTAAGATTAAGTATTGTCTGTGGTTAAATTAAAAGTAAGGTTAAGTATTGTCTGTGGTTAAATTAAATGTTAAATAGGTCTATATTATGATAGTACTCATTGCTATAGTGTTTGCTCAGTAACAGGGGTCTCCCTGTCTCTCCAACTCTTGATTAAAATGAAAATATATTTTCAGGTCGGGATGCAAATTATATCCAAACAGGATAGAGAACTCAGTCAGGATACAGATTAATAAACAGAGACAGGGAGACCCACACATAGCAACAGTTGTTTCTGTATTGTTCACAGTAGTTATTATGGGTAGGCTCAGTGGTGTGATATTTATTTTAGAAGTGTGGGTCCTCTAAATTCATGACGTCATGCGCGCACGCTGTTTTTATTGTTAATTAGTGTGTGCATATGAGGCGCGCGTGCGTGCAGCAAAATAAGTGTGGGCTCGCCGAGCCCATGGCATCTCACCCCTGGGTAGGCTAGTTCATAGACACAGAACCAATTTTGGAGTACAAAAAATCCCCAGTTAGAGGTGAACCATGCATTTGATTGAACATTTCTGTTATGATAGCCTATATAACACAAATAAAATACCTGTAGCAGTGAAACATTTTTTATATACTTTATTGGAAGTTCACTAGAGGAAAAAAAAAAGAAAAAACAATATATATATAAAAAAATAAAGCACAGGAAAGTGCAGTTCATTACAAGATTTTAACCCAACAAAGCACTATGGCTTGCTTCCACCAACAGTCAGATATCAGAAACCAAACATATGTACAGCAAACAAATCAGAAATAAAAAGAAATGAACAAAATACTGTCAGAAATCAAATACAAGATAATGACAATCAACAGAAAAATGGTTTATAGTTTAGACATTTTTCCAGAGCTTAGAAGAGAAACAAATGGAGTGAGTGTTGCGTTCCCTTCCTAGCTAAACGTTTGTCTTCTTGAATGAGTCCCTGTTTTATTTTAAAATGTTAGAATTGATCTTTTTGTTTACTATAAAGCAAAGGGTTTTGCTGCAACATGAGACATTGTGTGTTTTTGATTACACTTTCAAACAAACTTTTACCATAAACTGTACAAGCATAGTGCATTTCTCCCCCTGTATTAGAACTCATATGTATGTTTACAGCTTGCATTTGACTACTCCCTTTACCAAAAACTGTACAAGCAAAGGGGTTTCCCCATGTATGTGTCCTCATGGGTACCTTTAGCTTATCACTTTGATGAATGGCTTTACCACAAACTGTGCAAATAAAGGGCTTTTCACCTGTATGAATCAACAGCCTTTACCACATACTGTACATATAAAGGGGATTTCCCCTGTATGACTCCTCATGTGTGATTTCAAACGACTAGTATGACTACAGCCTTTACCACAGACTGTACAAGTAATATATTTCCCCCCTGTATGAGTCCTCATTTGTGATTTCAAATTACTCATTCCACTCCAGCCTTTACCACATACAGTACAAGTAAAGGGCCTTTCCCCGTATGTGTCCTCATGTGTGATTTTAGTTCATCACTTTGACCATAGCCTTTACCACATACTGTACAAGTAGTGGCTTTTTCCCCTGTATGAGTCCTCATGTGTGCTTTTAATTCACCACTTTGACCAAATCCTTTATCACAAACTATACAAACAGTGTTTTTCCTCGGTATGCGTCCTCATGTGTGCTTTTAATATATCTCTTCGACTAAAGCCTTTACCACAAACTGTACAATTAAAGGGTTTTTCCCCCGTATGAGTCCTCATGTGTACTTTTAAATCACTACTCTCACCAAAGCCTTTCGCACAAAATGTACAAGTAAAGGGTTTTTCCCCTGTGTGAGTCCTCATGTGTGTTTTCAAATGACTACTTGTAATAGAGCCTTTACCACAAACTGTACAAGTAAAGGGTTTTTCCCCTGTATGAGTCCTCAAATGTATTTTCAAATGACTAATTGTACTAGAGCCTTTACCACAAACTGTACAAGTAAAGGGTTTTTCCCCTGTATGAGTCCTTGTGTGTGTTTTCAAATGACTAAGTGTACTGCAGCCTTTTCCACACACTGTACAAGTAAAGGGTTTTTCCCCTGTATGAGTCCTTGTGTGTGTTTTCAAATGACTAAGTGTACTGCAGCCTTTTCCACACACTGTACAAGTAAAGGGTTTTTCACCTGTATGAATCCTGGTGTGTTGTATCAATACATTCCTTTGAGCAAAAGCTTTACCACAAACTGTACAAGCAAAGGGTTTCTCCCCTGTATGAATCCTCATGTGTACTTTTAGCTCACCACTGGTAACACAGCCTTTACCACAAACAGTACAAGTAAAGGGTTTTTCCCCTGTATGAGTCCTCATGTGTACTTTTAAATCACCACTCTGACCCCAGCCCTTACCACAAACTGTACAAGTAAAGGGCTTTTCCCCTGTATGAGCCCTTGTGTGTTCTTTTAATTTACCACTGGTAACAAAGCCTTTGCCACATACTGTACAAGCAAAGGGCTTTTCCCCTGTATGAGTACTCATGTGCACTTTTAATTTACCACTGGTAACACAGCCTTTGCCACAAACTGTACAAGTAAAGGGCTTTTCCCCTGTGTGAGTCATCATGTGTACTTTTAAATCCCCACTCTGGCCACAGCCTTTACCACAAACTGTACAAGTAAAGGGCTTTTCCCCTGTATGAGTACTCATGTGTACTTTTAATTTACCACTGGTAACACAGCCTTTGCCACAAACTGTACAAGTAAAGGGCTTTTCCCCTGTATGAGTCCTCATGTGTACTTTTAAATCCCCACTCTGGCCACAACCTTTACCACAAACTGTACAAGTAAAGGGCTTTTCCCCTGTATGAACAACTGAGTGCCTCTTCAGATGTCCCTTGCACTTAAACATTTTGCCACACTCTGTACAACTAAAACCTTTCTTCCCTATGTGGCTCTGTGTGGAGTGAGTTTGTTTAGATGATAGCAGGTCCTGGGACAGCTTGTGGCTTACAGAATTGTTTTGTTCTTCCACATTTTGTGTATTGTGTGAATCCAGTGTGTTTATGACCGACGGACCTTCCCTGGTCTCCTCCCACTCATCACTGCCTTCAGTGACGTCAAATTGAGAACAGTGTGGAGAGAGGAGCTGGTCACAACTAGTTGGTTCCGATGTTCCAAAGTCCTCTACATGAGCTTGTGTTTTCATGTGTTCAGTTGAGGTGCTGGCTACAGCCTCAGTCTCTTTGTTTGCATCATCACCTTCACGTTTCACTGCTAGTAATGTCGACGTTGATCCATCAGCCTCCTGGAGTAGCTCCTCCTGTTCCTCTTTAATCTGTGGAGGTTGTGGTTCCTCCAGACTGGGACTCCTCTCCTGATGTTCAGGGAAAATCTCCTCTTTACACACAGGGAGGGAAACAAAGTCTAGGAAAGAATACAAAGATAAAATGAGATGAATGAAAAAACATTGGAGAGAGAGAGAGAGAGAGAGAGAGAGAGAGAGAGAGAGAGAGAGCATGAAACATACTGTTGTCCAGGTGGTTTTCAAGTTCCTGTTTAACAGAAACACTCCAACTCGTCTTCACCTTCAGGCTGGACTCCTCACACTGGTCTGCAATGAAGGAATGAAGAAGGACTTTGATATGACATGAATAAGGATTTACTAGTGCTCTATGATTATTATATTATATTATACTATCAGTTACATTACTGACGATTGTTTTCACACCCATCCTTGTTTATTTATGAAAAAAGTGGGTTGGTCGTCTCTCACAGTTCATAGAGAGCAATATTGTATTGTATTTAATTTATTTATAGAGGCCTTGTGTGGTAAGCAAGTCCCCTTGTCGAGTGTTGTGATGGTCGCATGAGCCGACTCTGCACCGTTAAAAGTTGGAAACGAGGGGGCCAGAATAGTAAATAATGTTTGGGGGTTAACTGTCATTCAAAGTGCCTCTGGCCAATCACAGCATTTCTTTTTCCGGGACTTGCCTGACGGCCACTATCATTCACTATCACAATAGCGTACGCCCCTCGCCAGCCTATTAGGCTCCATGCACAGCAGCCATATTAGAAAGAAATTGGGCCTCTTCTTTACTTTCACAGGTGTTGGTAATGATAATAATGTGAAGGCTCAGTTCCATTCTGGTCAAACATAGTCAGGGTGCTGATATTGTGCATGTTGGCCCACTGCTACACCAGTGGGCCTCAAGGTGTGGTCCAGGGACCCTGGTTCCTAGAGGGGGTTCTAAATGTCCCCATATGTGTACAAGTCTGGGAGTGTACAAATGGAACCAAATCAACCCATAAGGGTCCATTTGTACACTCTCAAAATAATAATAGAGGGTATGCGCGTGACATCACTGTTGCTGGAAGTTATGTGGGAACACGCCTACTGAGTGGCAAAAAACTAATTTCTGCCATTGACATTGACAGCCCATACATCCAAACAGAAAAGTCCTATCTGATTGTATTAAACAAAGTTTACTCACCAACATTGCGGCTGTACTGAAAGCTTGAATTATCCTCTTTCTATCTGCAAAGTTTTTGTTTAATAAAAATCCACCATAGGCATGTTATGAGCTACTTTCTGTCAGGACATTCTGTGCAGGTTTTTATTTTTCCAAGTGCCAGAGTTTGGAAGCACTCATTTTCAACAACACAACATCCTGCTGCCTCCTGCATTATGTGCAAATTAGAAACAGGTGGTATGCAGGACTGTTGAGTGATTTGAAACTAGCACTTCCAAACTCCAATGCTCCATGCTGCTCAATGTTTTGCCACTCAGTCTAGATTAGGGGGGCGGGTCCCAGTGGACGTGCATACCCTCTATTGTCATAAGAATTAAGGTTAAGAAGCTCGGCCACCCTTCGGGCGGCGGAGCGTCTAGTTGACGACCTGGCCAATTCGGGAACAATGTAAATAGGGAATGAATGCCCCGCCCTTTAATGCAAACCCCATTATACCTGTTGTCATAGGATCTGTTTTGACCATCTGTTTGCGTGTGTCCATTTATGCCCATATATGAAGATATCTGTCTGTCTACGTCCATTTCATGCCCATATATGGAGATCTCTGTAGGAGCCGTTTTGACCATCTGTTTGCCTGTGTCCATTTATGCCCATATATGGAGTTATGTGTCTCTAAGCGTCTATTTTATGCCCATATATGGATATCTCTGTAGGACCCGTATTGACCATCTGTTTGCCTGTGTCCATTTATGCTCATGTATGGAGATATCTGAACAGCCTGATGTCAACAATCATTTCTGCATAAGGAGATTCAGAACATTTTGCGCCGGTTCGGGAAAACCGTGCGTCAGGTCAGGTCGAGGCCCAGCACTGCACTCCGCGCCGCGGAACGCGCGTGCCAAATCTGAAGCCGGTGGGACGAACGGTTCTCGAGATATGCAGATTACATACAGACAGACAGACAGACAGACAGACAGACAGAGACTTCTCGCATTTATAGTAAGAAGACTAGAACGCTCAACTCGAAACACACTCGGCCCCATTTCTTCCGCGGAAGGAATAGGTTTCAGAGGTTTAGGAATAAGGTTATGTTTAAGCATAGTTTTACTGAAGTTGCATTTAGGAATACGGTTTGGTATAGACCTAGTTTTACTAAGGTTAAGTTTAGGAATAAGTTTAGGCACAGTTTGCGTTTAGGAATATCTGGTGGCTACCATCCCCAGGTCGCCAGCATTTGATATTGTTGTATTCAATAAAACACTACAAACCTATCCTGTACAACTTTTCTACAGGTTTAAACCATAGTAAGTAAAGTAAATAAAACAGTACATACTTATCAAGTACAACTTTACTATAGGTTGTAAAGTAAATAAAACGGTACATACCGATCCTGTACAACTTTACAACAGGTTGCATCGTTGCATCAAACAGTCCACGTCCCTTGTCCGTCTCTCGCTGTTCTGACAACGTTGAATATGTTTGGGAGGCCATCTCTCTAGACTCTGTAGACCTCTCCCTGTGGTGCTCTGTGGAAAATCACCAGAAGAAAGAACCTTTGGTTATCATTCAGCAACCGTATATTACACCATGACGTAATCAAATCAAACGATTAGTCCAGTTCTATTTGTCCAAAAATGAAGGTTCGTCCAAATTTTCTGGAGATTAGGAAAACTATACATTTTTGGAAACTTCAGAGTGTAACAAAACAGAAAATCCATGATTCCATTTGCGCCGAATCCAATATAGTGGTCATTTTGGCGGTCATGATTCTAGTGGCTAAATTTACATTTTTAGGGTCAGGAATTCCAATGGTGCTTTTTAAAAATGTTTAAAAATAATCAATGTCACAGTATTAGGTCACTATCCTTGATTATGGGGGGGAAAAGAAACATTTTAATATTTGTTTTTCCACAATTTGTCTTCTAGAGTACACAGGATCATTATTCCAGTGGCTAAATCTACATTTTGGTGGTTATACTGTGAGCGATTTGATTAATACAACAGGTAGTTCCAACTCTCTATCTAAATAGCTCTGTTACCAGTGCATATAACGAGCACTACTGCACTGTTAGACCTGGGCCTAATCACATGAAGAATGTATCACTCCGCCACGTACTGCACCTGATTATCCCATATATGGCACAGCTGCGCCCTCTGGTGGGGAAAACACAGTAGCAGCTTGCAGTGCAAACTAGCCACTCGGACGGGATAACTACTTGTTACGCTATCCCGTTGGAAATGGATTTCACTGTTAATTTTGATATATTTGGTGGACTTACTTTAGAGGAATGGTTAGATGAGGATGATAAGGAGAACGCGAGACCAACCAGACATTGTGCTTTGTCAAAGGAAGAGCTCGACAAGTTAGAGACGTCAAGGTTTGAACTCAATACAGCCAAGACAACTACTTTGGCTGTGAAATGTTTCCGGGACTATGTTCGAGACACAAAGCAAGACGTGGATTTTGCCACCGTGACTAAAGAGCATCTCAACAGCCTTCTCCGGGAGTTTTATGGCTCTGTTAGAAACTGCGAGGGCAAGCACTACTCCATAAGTAGCTACGTTGGGTTGAGAGCTGGCATTAACCGTTTCATTAACAACCCTCCTCTTAGCCGGGCATGGTGTATTATGCAGGACAACGCGTTCACAACCTCAAACAACGTCTTTAATGGACTCTAAAGCCCGTATCATAGTAGGGTCCGCGGTGGAAGGCTTTACACCGCGGTGTAGTCTTTTTGAGTCTTTTTGAGTCATGAAACTACGTTACATCATTCCTCACGGTGGAGAGCTTTCCACGGTGAGTCCCGACACATCTCTCTGTTTTTACTATCAGACAGGTAGGCTCTAGTCTACACTAGGCCCCTGCACGGGCCTAAAATGTGGGCCCGGGCCCGGCCCTGGCCCGTGGACTTCAGTCCAGGCCCGGCCCGTGGCCCGTTTGGTGCTGCTATTTAAAGCCCGAGCCCGGCCCGAAGCCCGTCACCTTATTATTAATTAATTATTTGTGTGCGCTGCGCGCTGCTGCAGCTACACTCTCAAGGGGAGTCCATGCTGTCACAGACCACCGAAATTTGCGTCGGAAAGGTCCAGTTCAACTACAAAATGACATCTCTTGCAACTTCTGAAAAGGATTACTCCTAATTTGAGTTCGGAAAGCTGCACGCACGTCAGAAAGTCGAAACTTTCCGACGAAAACTATGGTCGGAGAGGACGGAGACTGAGAGATGTACAGCCCTCTATAGCTGTGCTCGTCTTGCGCTCTGATTAAAAGAAAGAAGTCAACACAACACAACACAACAGCACAGCAAGTAATTACACACACATCACATCACAACGCAAGAAATCTTCCTCCACCCACCGTTTGTTATGTTACTGTATATCTTCACAGCAATTAGATATTGATATTATTGTCGGCTTGCCGCCCGTGGCCATCTCGTAAAATACAGAGTATCGTCGCACGCATCCCGTAACTGATACGGGACTCGGGAGGTCGGGGAATCATTACAGGGCGATTTATTTGAGAAATGACGGTGAAATGGGTGAAACTGCAGTAGTGCTCCTAATGTTCTAGTCTCGCTGTGTTCGCAGAGTCGCAGAGTAGACTTGTGTGACTGTGAGAAGAAAGAAAAGCCGTCAAGCCCTCGGCTCGTTGCGGCTCTCCATTGGCTAATGTACTCATGTCACGACCAATCAGAGCCGTGGTTGCTATAGATACGGATAGAACCCATAGCCTAGAAGGCTATTAGCCTAGAAGGCTATGGGAGGCAGCACTCACTCACACACCACACTCCATTCTAGCTAAGCGCACACACAGAGACGTCATGTGTGAAATTCACAGCGCGAAATGTTCCGAGCATGGTTCTAAGCCCGGGCCCGGCCCTAGGCCCGTTGGTGAGTTTCGAAACGAGCCCAAGCCCGGCCCGTTTTGGCGGGCCGGGCCGGGCCCTGGTCGGGTCCCGTCGGGCTTGCAGGGGCCTAGTCTACACCCCGTTCACTGATTGGTCGACCTGAACCGGTCTAGACGGGGTAAAGGACTTCACCGTGGGCCGTGACTATGATGGCCTGCACTTATTTTCTGACTTGAGGTGGAAAGCTTTCCACCTCAAATTTGTGGTGGATAGGTCTCCACCGTAGACTCTGATACGGGCTTTAAAGTCTCTGAGGAGAGCAGGCCATGACAAAACTGAACAGCATCCTGCAATAACCGAAGAGGACCTGAAAATAATCCGGAGCTCGGAGGCTATGAACCCAAACACACCACGGGGCCTGGTAAACAAAGTGTGGTTCGACATCCAACTTCATTTCGGGCGGAGAGGAAGGGAAGGACAGAGAAGTCTTACACCACAGTCTTTCATTGTGAAACGAGATACAACAGGTAGGTTAATCAAATAGCTATGCTATTGTTGAGCAGCATAATTACATGTGTGTTATGAAGAAAACATTTCCCTAATGATTCCCGTTTTATTTTTAAGGCACTAAATATGTGACACTGACCTTCAATGAGGAAACAAAGAACCACAAGCAGCATTATGAAAGGGATCGTCAAAGCAGAAGAGGCTGCATGTTTGAAGACCCTGGGAATCCATTGTGTCCCGTTGCATCATTTGAAAAATACCTATCTAAACTGCCTAAAGAGCCTAAGGGGTTTTAACTCCATCCATTGAGAAGAGATGTAGAACAGCTAGGTGATGTGTGGTACTCATTGGAGCCAATGGGTGTAAATCACCTGGCTACCATGCTGTCACGTATATGTAAACAAGCAGGCACATCTATGATTTACACAAATCACTGCATCAGACGCACTACCATTCAGAAACTAATACGGAAGCGAGTCGCTGTTTTCAAAAAGGAAAAAAAATAAAATGTAATCACAGTTTCCAGCAACATTGATGATATTCCCACTGAACTGTACACCATGATCCACTGGCTTATAGTGGGTCCTGCAGATGAGCTGGAAACTGAAAGGAGGGCAGATGATGTTCACAGAACAACACTGACAGTGAGCCAAAACAAACTTTATGGATTCAAGTCAAACAGACAGGTGAAGTACACACCCACTAGAGATCCATTAACCTTTAGCCATCTATCTGAAAGAGAAAACCCTCAAGTCCTGGGTCTGGCTCTGACTGTGCATCAT
Organism: Nannobrachium achirus; assembly: GCF_963921795.1. NCBI lineage: Eukaryota > Metazoa > Chordata > Actinopteri > Myctophiformes > Myctophidae > Nannobrachium > Nannobrachium achirus. The sequence goes on from NC_137815.1 coordinate 1,928,146, forward strand.
GACACACGTAACAAAAGGTTAATGGGTCTTCTCAATAGACTGGGCTATTGTGTTTCACACACACATACTCTGCATTTAGAAACTGCTCTCGCCAATGCTGTGGTAGAAAACACCAAGCAGTTTCGAGGCCTGTATGTACCTCCCTTTCTGAAGAAAGGGGCATTTGTCTTCTTTGCGGAAGACAACACAGATTTTGCTGAAGATACTCCTGACGGCAAAGGCACCACTCATGGAACAATTGTTGCAGTGTACCAGAAAACGGATGCCCCTGGAGAACCAGTTGCCCCTCAATTGACCATTGAGGCTGCAAAAAGTCTGCCAGTTATGCCATACCATGTACAACTGGAGCATTGTGTCAGTACCATGTACAACTGGAGCATTGTGGCAAGCCAAAACCACAGACAATGTTTGTGTTTACATGAAAAAACATTGAAAAAAGCCATCTGTGCGCTATGGTAACACGTGGACACGTTCGCGCACAAAACGCACGATATGTGCGGGGATCATAATCCAGGCGTGTAGAGACTGGATCAAAGTTTCCAAACGCAAAAATCGGATTGAAAAACGAGCTTTCCATCGCCGAGTAGCTTCCTCTTCTATTTAAAATGTAAACCAATGGAGGCGGGACTATGGCCCAGTACTCCACACAAGAAAAGAGTCCACACCAGCGTAATTCCGTTTTTTGTTAGTTGTATTGAAAATATAGTTAAGAGTTCAAATTGTAGCAAGTACAGTACACCCATCGTTGGTTCTCTGCCTATACAAAAGATAATTTCACAGATATATGGAGTTACAGAATACATTAGTCACATTCTGATTGGACAATTAGGCATAACAATGGACATCAGATGTTTTCGTGTTGTTGGGCCCAGTAGCCAGGCCAGATATCAAGGCTTGGCAATATCATTTTGTTATCCTGAGTCCTGGGCATTGTGACCTGCAGCGGACAGATCTCATTGCGAGGATTACTTATTTGTCCCAACAAAGGATGGCATTGACGTTTAACACTGAAAATGATATCTATACCGTGTTAATCATAATAACAGGAACATTTTAATCAACTAGAAAATAAAATTTCTAAGACATTTTGAGTGTGCCTGCAGCTCGCTAAGTGTGTGCAACTTTTTATAGCAGTTGGTGTTAGCATTAGCATTTTGCATTAACATTAACATCATTATTAGAATGTTTTTACATCAGCATTTTTATCATGAGCTTTAACATCAACATTTTTATTAGCATTTGTTAGCATTAGCATTTGTTAGCATTAGCATTTGTTAGCATTAGCATGTGTTAGCATTAGCATGTGTTAGCATTAGTATTTGTTAGCTTTAGCATTAGCATTTGTTAGCATTAGCATGTGTTAGCATTAGAATTAGCATTTGTTAGCAATAGCATGTGTTAGCATTAGCATGTGTTAGCATTAGCATTTGTTAGCATTAGCATGTGTTAGCATTAGTATTTGTTAGCATTAGCATTAGCATTTTTTAGCATTAGCAATTGTTAGCATTAGCATTAGCATGTATTAGCATTAGCATTTGTTAGCATTAGCATGTATTAGCATTAGCATGTGTTAGCATTAGCATTTGTTAGCATTAGCATGTGGTAGCATTAGCATTTGTTAACATTAGCATTTTTAGCATTAGCATTTGTTAGCATGAGCATTAGCATTTTTAGCATGTTTAGCATTAGCATGTGTTAGCATTAGCATGTATTAGCATTATCATTTGTTAGCATTAGCATGTGTTAGCATTAGCATTTGTTAGCATTAGCATGTGTTAGCATTAGCGTGTGTTAGCATTAGCATTTGACACCACCCACAAGTCTGTACGACAAACGGTTCATGAGATAAAGGGTCACTTCCTGTTTGGTGAGGGGCACTTCCTGTTTGGCGAAATAGGCCCCAATTAAGGTTAAGGACTCTTAATCAAGTCATATGGCGCCATCCGTGCGTCTGTACGACAAACGGTTCATGAGATGTAGAGGCACTTCCTGTTTGGCGAAGGGCACTTCCTGTTTGGTGCAGGAAGCACCAATTAAGCTTAAGGACTCTTAACACATCCTGTGCCAAACTCGTTCCTGAACGAGTTAAGAAAAATAATGTACGTGTGCCAGAGTTATCTAACTCGTCCCTGAACGAGATAAGCTTTCCACTGGAATCCACTAGATGGCGCTCCTGTGCAACCTATGAGTGAGGGTCCATGTGCTTGTAACATAATGTACACACTAGACCACATGATCCAAATGAACTAAACAACAGTGGTGAGTCTTTTCTATAGGATCAGTAAGGAAAACACACACACTTGGCTGTGTTCTATAGGTCACTTCATGTAAACAGAAATCACACAACCCCAGGCCAGCTAGTTTTTTTTTTTTTTTTTTTTTTTACCCAGCCCTATAAATACTGCACTCCGCCCCCAGCCTGTTGTTGCGTGTAGGTTGGAATTGAGAGACAGAGAGAGACAGAGAGCATTGTATTGTAAGAGTAATTGATAGTGTTTGTGATTGATTGACTGGTGACGTTTGAGAGAGAGAGGAGAGAGAGAGAGAGAGCGAGCGTGCGAGCGTGTTTGGAGTGCAAGGTGAGAATTTGACTGTCTGGAAGTGTTTGTTTGTGTGTGTGTGTGTGTGTGTGTGTGTGTGTGTGTTTGTTAGCGTGTTAGCTGTTAGCGTGTTAGCTGGTAGGGAGGTGTAGGTGGTGGAGGAGAGGAGGAGAGGGAGAGATAAGTGTTTATTCATTGTTTGTTCGTCTGTCGTGTTGTCTGTTGTCTGTCTGTTTACTGTGTACTGTTGTGTGTCCGTTTTGTTCTGTGTGATATCTGTTTTGAGGGCGAGGGGGAGGGAGAGAGAGGGGAGTTAGTATAGTTTAGTATCCGTGTTTTTTTTTGGGGGGGGGAGGCATGAAGCGTAGCCGGGGTTCGCTGCCGAGCAAGGGACAGTCAAAGCCGACACTGCAAGTGTTGAAACGCCATGTTGACAAAATGACAGTCACAGATGAGGAGCTAGAACCTGAGCCCATTCCGTTTCTCAGTCAAGTTGGGCGCCGTAGTGGCAGGACGGCAAGCGTAAACCCCGACGTGGATACTGATGATGATGATGATGAAGGACCGCAACCCAGCGCCAAGCAGGCTCTGTGCGTGCACGACATTGGTAAGAATTGAAACGTGAAATGACATTGTGTTTTATTAGGCATAAATGCAAACACTCAAATAAGTCAAGGAAGCACAGAAAATGTCTTTGCTGCCTACACAATCAAATGTGTATTATAACATCAGTCACTTAGATCCTAAAGTAGGGTTTTGTGTTCATCATTCATCTTTTTTTTTTGCTGGTGCCAACACATGCACAAAACGTACAGTCTGTTGATGTTGCTGCTGCAGAAATGCACTACAGTCAAACAAACTTCCTAAAGGAAGCTCAACATCTATGCTGACTTGTTTCCATATGTGTCCTATATTCAATTCATAAAACAAGAAATAAAAACACTGCACAACTGGCACGTGCACACATAGACATCAAAGGGGGCTGTATCTATGTAAAAAAAGTGCCCTTTCCATGCCATACATGAAGGCAGCAATCAAGAGAATTGCCTTGTCCAAACTCTCCTGAACGTGAATGAATTATTTTATGTTGAAAGAAGTGCCCTCTCTGTAAAAATCCATGCCGTTACGGCACATCTCAAATATTGACTTGATTATGCTTAGTTCAGTGTGGTATCACACACCGTAAATAGCAGACCTCCAAGCTCACAACGCTGTATGTGCCCTCTCTCCAGACCATGCTTAGTTCAGTGTGGTATCACACAGTCACACACCGAAAAAATAGCAGACATCCAAGCTCACAACGCGCCGCACAGCGACACGTTGTGAGCATGGAGGTCAGCTATTTTGAGCTTGGAGGTCTATTTTCGGTGTGTGAGGTCTATTTGTGATATTTCCACCAAAAGGCCCTTTTTGAAATCGCTAACTAACATTCTCTGCACGTTCCTGCTGCAGATGCAGATTCAGATTCTGAGGAGGAGGAGGAGGAGGAGAGGAGAGGCGGGCCTCGCCGGGCAAGACTTGAGTCCAGTTCAAGTTCAGGTCACTAGATAAAATCACATTTCTGTTGTTCAAATGTATGTATAATTTACATCAAAGTCATGGAACACACAGATGCATGCATGACTGGGTATGATGCTGGGGTTGAATATATATTATTTTCCTAATTTATTTTCCCTTTGTCACCAATGGAAAATGTTGTGATTACAGTGGATGATGATGATGCAGAGATCTTCCTGACTCAACACGGAGGACAATCCCAGTCCAGGCATGCAGGTACGTACATACAGTAAATACAAAAGAAATCTTGCATTCATGTAGTTTACATTCTGTATATACGTTCTTGCTAAATGGGAAATGATTTGTGATTACAGAGGACGCAGAGGGGAGTGGAATTGTCCCTCCCAGGTTGCAGACCCAGTAGTGAGATGATGGCTAGATGTCTAAATAGTAAGTTGATTTGATGTGCATGATTTTTACTATTTCACTGGGACACTGATGGGATGAGGGACACTGAGATGGAGGGAGAGCCATGATTTTATTTCACTGGGGTTTCAGACACACTGACGGAGGACCAGCCAGGACCACCACCTTCTGCTGCTGCTGGCCCATCCGTTCACCGCAAGTCTAAGAAGAAAAGTGGTGAGAAACGTTTCTGCTCATATGTCCATCCTTATTCTGGCTTTACTTGCAGCATGGCAAGGCCATAGAGGTCAAAATCATTTTGATATCTGTCAATGTAACTTCAGTTGAATCACTTACAGTTGAAGTCTACAGTGTACCATGTCTGTTCACAAACAATAGCCGATCTACAAGCTCACAACATGGCACAATGTGATGTGATGTGGTGTGAACTTGTAGATCGGATATTGTAGGTGAAGGATGATTAGGATATTTACAGGGCTGCCCTGAGCCAAAATGTTTGAGAAATACACACACCACATGAATGAAAACAATATATATATATATATATATATATATTTTTTTTTATGGTAAATGTTTTTCTATGATTTACAGCTGGTGGCAGGCGCAGAAGAACGGATGCTCCAGAGTGGGTTGATGAACGCAGATGGAGCCCCAGGCAGTTTCCGGACTTCCGGGCCCTCGTGGGAGAGCAGCAGATCTCCTGTCAGACAACCCTGTAGACTATGCAATATGGAGATTGATGCAAGTGACAGACTTCATAAAATCCGCCCCATCCTGGACATGCTGCTCAGAAAGTTCAAGGAGAAGTATAAACCTCACCAAAACGTCAGAATCGATGAGGGCACACTCCTATGGCGCGGGCGGCTGAAGTTCAGAGTGTACAACCCAGCAAAACCCATAAAGTATGGCATAAAAAGCTACGTGCTGGCCGACTCCAAAAATGGTTACTGCTACACCATGAAGCCCTACTGCGGCATCAAGACTTCCCTGATGGACACAGTGAGCCGTCCATTCCTGATGGAGGGACAGGGCTATCGTGTCTTCCAGTACAATCTATACAACAGTGTTCAAATGTCGCAGCTCCTCCTCAGTCACAGCATCCACTCGTGTGGCACGCTTCGTCAGAACAGGGGAGAACCGCCATCCATCCGAGAAGTGCAGCTGTCTAACCTGAAAGTAGGGGAAACGGTGTCTCGCCACACTGATGATGTCATGGTCCTGGCCTGGAGGGACAAACGTATAGTCCGCATGATATCCACCTTCCACCAGGATGAGACGAAAACTGTTCAGGTGAGAACCGTTTCTGCTCATCACACACAATATGTCCATCCTTATTCTGGCTTTACTTGCAGCATGGCAAGGCCATAGAGGTCAAAATCATTTTGATATGTCAATGTAACTTCAGTTGAATCACTTACAGTTGAAGTCTACAGTGTACCACGTCTGTTCACAAACAATAGCCGATCTACAAGCTCACAACATGGCACAATGTGATGTGATGTGGTGTGAACTTGTAGATCGGATATTGTAGGTGAATGTTCTCTACCAGAATAGGGATGCAGAATAAGAACAGTCCAGTCTAATGATATTCACAAGTGTTGCTCATGACATAGACTGTATCTTAGGGGGAAATGTTTACATAATATGTACATACAGTAATGACATACAGTTCTAAAAGAAAATAACAAAATTCAGGGGTGCCGTGGATGATTAGGATATTTACAGGGCTGCCCTGAGCCAAAATATTTGAGAAATACACACACCACATGAATGAAAACAATATATATATATTTTTTATGGTAAATGTTTTTCTATGATTTACAGTTGGTGCCAGCGCAGAAGAACGGATGCTTCCGAGTGGGTTGATGAACGCAGATGGAGCCCCAGGCAGTTCACTGGACTTCCGGGCCCTCGTGGGAAAGCAGCAGATCTCCTCAGACAACCCAGTAGACTTTGCAGAGCTGTTCCTCAACGAAGAGGTGCTTCAGCATATCGTAGAGCAGACCAATCTCTATGCTGACCGAGCTGCCTTTCTCAAGGGTCCGTGCTTGGAAGGAGGTGACAGTGGAGGAACTGAAGACATTCCTGGGCCTACAGTTTCTCACTGGCCTAGTGTGGAAACCAAGCCTCGAGAGCTACTGGGCCACAGATTACATGGTCCTCTATCACTCAGTTGTCAAAAAGGTTCAAGGTTGTACTTTATTGTTACGTCTTTTGTAATAAAAATAAATCAAATGACCAGTCTGTCTTTTTATCAAATGTGTTGATAGAACTAGCCTGTTTCAACTATCATACTGCAGTGTAGGTGAACACCCCATGGGCCCTTACGGGTCCATTTGGTTCCATGTTACGTTGTAGAGTGCATTCATTATGGCTTGTTTTCTAGGCTCTGATGTGTCATAGTAAATTGGGTTCCCTTCATATGTCTTGTCTTTTCATCAAACGTGTTGATACTGTAGATCTAGCCTGTTTCAACTATCTATACTGTATAGGTGGTAAATGGTAAACACTCACGTTATTTGTCTAAGTGGGGTACAATGAGTTTCAAGAATTCAAACTGTAAACGCAATCTAAAAGCATCAAATCTCTCCATTCCCATAATTCAGTAAATGTACTTACTTTCTAAGTAATTGTCCATCACATACATACCTGGCTACCTAACTGACCATTACATGGTCCTCTGAGAGTACTCAGAGAGTAAAAATTGACCCGTAAGGGTCCATTTGGTTCTATTTGTACACTATTTCATGATGGTAGCCAGAGATGGGTGTAATGATATGATAGGTGTAATGATATGGAATGGACACATGAGGGGGCTAAACCTCCCTTCATCACAGCAGTCTATGCAGGCACTTACTATTTACAGAAAATGTCAAAAAGACAACCTTTTTTTGTAATGTATAATGAAAGAGAGCAATTCAAAGGGTTGTTTGAGATATTTGCTGTAAAAGTTGAGCATTTTATGTTGGTCTGGCAATATTTCACAATATTTGGCAATATTTTTCTTCTCTTGAGAGGTGATTTAGGTCAGAAAATATTGTAACCTTTTGGTCATAACTTCGAAAGGAAATGTCATATGAACTTAGAATTTTTGTTCGTAGAATAAAGAACATCCTCAGGCTTTCAAAACAGGTATCACATTTCCAAATAGTCCTGGTTGAAATTACTTACTGGCAGAATATATACAAAACATGTGTTTTTCTCTGACATCCATTTCTGTGAAACACTATTACATAGAATATTGTACTTTGACGATGTGAACATCAAAATTTCAGAAAATAATGATGCAGCTGTCTAGTTTCTCTGAAAAAAAAATGATGACTCACAACATATTCTTTCATGGAGTTTTTGCCTTTGAAATGCTAAAAGTTACCACAAAACAAAGCACTATTTTGATAATCTTTTTTTATAAATATGACTAATATGACTATATATGATGAATATTTTTTACTTTCAACCCTTCACCAGTAAAGTGAACATCCTAAAGATTATTTTTCATATAGGCCATGTTGAGATAGAGGCAACAGTGACCGCTCTGTCGCATTGTCAAACATAAAAATGTGATTATCTCAGAACTAGTTTGAAAGGGAAGATATAGCAGATGACGCTCTCAATTCAACAGCAAAGGAATTCTACATGGAACCTTTTTTTAGACTCAACGCTCTTCAACATATGAAAGAATAAACCCTAAAGTTTATCCTGATGTGTTTGTTGTTCATATAGCACTTCTACACAAAGAGTTACAGCTGTTTTAAAAATGAATGGGAGTGAATGGTGGCAGGGACCTTTTTCTGATTTGGAAGAAACCTTGGCGGCAAATGTGTTAATCAAGTCATATGACGCCATCCGTGCGTCTGTACGACAAACGGTTCATGAGATAAAGAGGCACTTCCTGTTTGGCAAAGGGCACTTCCTGTTTGGCGCAGGAAGCACTAATTAAGCTTAAGGACTCTTAATCAAGTCATATGACGCCATCCGTGCGTCTGTACGACAAACGGTTCATGAGATGTAGAGGCACTTCCTGTTTGGCGAAGGGCACTTCCTGTTACAGAGGGGGCGGGGCTTAATCAATTACAGCTCATCCCTATTGGCCGGAAAAAGACCAAAGTATTGTGTGCATTTTAAAGTTTAAGTGACGTTGCTAGGCAAAAGTATGGCAGAGTTATGTGGCGCCAAAGTTTCTGGGTCCCCCATTCAAAGTCAATGGGGGTTTTTGAGCGTAGTTTTTTACGAATTACGTTGCCATGGTAACGCGGATCGGAAAGAAAAGTAATAGCACACCATTCCCGGCCGAGCCGCACATTTTGATGTATATATTGCGGGGGTGGCGTAAATCTTGCGGCAGTTATTACGTGCCGAAATTTCCCCCATTCTAAGTCAATGGGGTTTTTGGGCGCCTTTTTTTGCGAATTACGTCGCCATGGTAACGCGGATCGGAAAGAAAAGTAAGAGCAACCTATTCGCGGCCAAGCCGCACGTTTTGATGTATATATTGCGTGGGTGGCGTAAATTGTGCGGCAGTTATTACGTGCAGAAATTTGCAAGAACATTACTGACTGACTGACTTAAGTATGGCGGATTACAATAAGTGTTTTGCCATTGCATTGCATGGCAGGCACACTTAATTATCTTAACACAGGCTCAGACTGGATACGGAAAGCTAGATCCGGTCCAGACCGGAAATACGGCAGGATACAGTTAGGGGGCGGGCCTAAGACTCTGAAGCGGCCATATACAGCGATCATACTTTTAATTGTTTCATAATGATTAAAGCTAATTAAATTTCCGGGAACGACGGGCATCGCAGAGAGGTACAGCGGGAAATCAACGGTTTCGACGGGGATCGCAGAGTAAGAGTTTAGTGTGCCTGCCATGCAATGCAATGGCAAAACACCGCCATACTTAAGTCAGTAAGTAAGTAAGTAATGTTCTTGCAAATTTCTGCACGTAATAACTGCCGCACAATTTACGCCACCCACGCAATATATACATCAAAACGTGCGGCTCGGCCGGGAATAGGTTGCTATTACTTTTCTTTTTCCGATCCGCATTACCATGGTGACTTAATTTGCAAAAAACGACGCCCAAAAACCCATTGACTTTGAATGGGGGACACTGAAAAAAAAAAACAGAAACTTTGGCCCCACATTACTCTGACATTTTGCCTAGCAACGTCACTTAAACTTTAAAATGCACACACAACTTTGGTCTTTTTCCGGCCAATAGGGATGAGCTGTAATTGATTAAGCCCCGCCCCCTCTGTAACAGGAAGTGCCCTTCGCCAAACAGGAAGTGCCTCTTTATCTTGTGAACCGTTTGTCGTACAGACGCGTGGGTGGTGTCATATGACTTGATTAAGAGTCCTTAACCTTAATTGGGGCCTATTTCTCTAAACAGGAAGTGCCCCCCACCAAACAGGAAGTGACCCTATATCTCGTGAACCGTTTGTCGTACAGACTTGTGGGTGGCGTCAAATGACTTGATTAAGAGTCCTTAACCTTAATTGGGGCCTATTTCGACAAACAGGAAGTGTCCCTCGCCAAACAGGAAGTGACCCTTTATCTCATGAACCGTTTGTCTTACAGACTTGTGGGTGGCGTCAAATGACTTGATTAAGAGTCCTTAACCTTAATTGGGGCCTATTTCGCCAAACAGGAAGTGCCCCTTGCGAAACAGGAAGTGACCCTATATCTTATGAACCGTTTGTTGTACTGACTTGTGGGTGGCGTCAAATGACTTGATTAAGAGTCTTTAACCTTAATTGGGGCCTATTTCGTCAACAGGAAGTGCCCTTCGCCAAACAGGAAGTGCCTCTACATCTCATGAACCGTTTGTCGTACAGACGCGTGGGTGGCGTCATATGGCTTGATTAAGAGTCCTTAACCTTAATTGGTGCTTCCTTCGTCAAACAGGAAGTGCCCTTCACCAAACAGGAAGTGCCTCTATATGTCATGAACCGTTTGTCGTACAGACACGTGGGTGGCGTCATATGGCTTGATTAAGAGTCCTTAACCTTAATTGGTGCTTCCTTCGCCAAACAGGAAGTGCCCTTCGCCAAACAGCAAGTGCCTCTATATCTCATCCCGTTTGTCGTACAGTCCATAATGTTAAAGCCAATGCAAAGAATGCTAATGTTAAAAAATCTAAATCTAATCTACCGCTAATGCTAACACCAAAAAAATCTAACGCTAATGCTAACACCAACCGTTACAGAAGGTTGCACACACTTAGCGAGCTGCAGGCACACTTAAATGTCTTAGAAATTTTCTTTTCTAGTTTACAAAGTTACAGAGAAGCAAGATATATATAGATTGGGTAACTCAGTTAGATCGTGGTAAGAGCACTTGTTTTGTCATTCAACACACACCAATCACCACCAGATGGCGACAACAGCCATTCACTAGTGTAGGTGCTGACATCACTCGTTTGCGAATCTCTTTCGTTGTTTATTTACTAGCCTAGCTCCGGTTCTCAATTTCACCGAACCTCAAACAAACCGTGACATACACACACACATATATATATATATATATATATATATATATATATATATATATATATATATACAAAAGTGTCTTACAAAAAGAGACCATAGCAGTCAATGCTAGTTAGTGCAACAAGTATCTCACTGTCATTGTTAAACAAAGCAAAATATTCAGAAACTACCAACACAACCTAATAGGGCAATGTAAAAAATCAGTGCGAAAGAAACAAAAAAAAACAGCTCAGAGAAGAAGAAACTAGGAAGCGTGTCACAGCAAGACGCACATGAGCACCCTCCCTGGAAGGTCCTTAGAGGTCAAAGTCAATACAGCAATAGTTCCGTCAGTCTAAGTGAGGAAGGAAGTGGAGGAAGTGTTTAGAGAACTGCAGTGTGATGTTGTGTTTGTCATGCCCAGGGCCCTCCTCTGGAGCCAGGCCCGGAGGTAGGGCTCGACAGCGAGCGCCTGGTGGCCAGGCTTACCACGGAGCCCGGCCGGGCTCAGCCCGAACGAGCAACGTGGAAACATTTACGCCGCCACGTGGGCCCACCACCCGCGTTGGGAAAGAGTGGGGTCGAGTGCTCTGCCAGACGGGGGGCAGTGACAACAGAGTTTTTAGGAGGCTACAATGGCAAAGCCTTGATATTTTGATGGCCTGTTGTTTCGAAGTTGCAGTAGTCCGGTAAGGATTAGGTTTATGCAGGGGTGAAAGTGAGCCGGAACGGCCGGAACCGCCGTTCTGTTAAAACATTTGGGGCTGGAACGGTGTTCCGTTAAGAGGAGAAACCAGCTGTCAAAATCCCTAAATAACCTGCCACAAACACACGTCCAGGAAGAAAACAATCTACTAAAGTCAGATTAACATGCAGTACACAAGTGTTACTAGTTACATTTTCTAAAATTATTCCCATGGGTTTGAGTGAGTCAGTGAAATCCATGCTCATTGTGTTTCGTGTTTGTCTGTTTGACAAGGAGCGACTCGTTGCGTCTGTGCCTGCATGCGAGGCGGCCTTAAGCTAGATGCAGAATAGACCAAAATGATTCTATTCTGCATCTAGCTTAAGGCCACAGACTCGTTGGGAATGGGAGATGTAGTTGAGTAGAATTAAAAGTATTGGAAATACTCCAGTAAAGTAGGCTATGCAACAAATACTTAAAACATGTACTTAAATACAGTATTTGAGTAAAAGTACTTATTTACTTTAGACAACTGGTTATAATAATAGTAATAATAATATATTATATATTGTATTGTATTGTAATTTATATAGAGCATTCAAAAGTACTCAAACATGCTTTACATGTGTGTGGGGGCCTGGGGGGAACAAATAAGAGAGCAGGTGATGGTGACTTGACTAGGATAGAATAATGATGCTCTATCAGTATTTCTTTCTTTGTTGATGCTGCTACTGTATGTGTTTATGTGGATATAGATACTAAACTAAATGTTGTTGTACAGTGACCATAAACATTAAGTGATTCTGCTAGCCCTACTCCTTAGCCTTCTGTATGGAACAATGAACCATATGAAGAGGCTTATTATAGATATTTCCTTTAGGATTACAATCATGTTTCATGTTACAGCGAGTGTAATGCAGTAGCCTAATTCAGGTGTAGGACCTGTAGTGTTTTTATTGTGTGCATAACTGTGCCAAAATGCAGTTTTCTATGCATTTCGGGGGTTTTGAGCCTCCCCAATTATTTTCAATTTTGGGAAAGTTGCGGCAAGAATTTCAAACCACTTTCACCCCTGGGTTTATGGTTAATATTAGGGTTTAGGCTTTGCGTTAGCATTCACCAGGTTAGCGTTCACTCATGTCAGCTGGTTAGCCTCGGACTATTGGGACCTCGAGGGTTGTGTAGTTAAAACATATGGAGGAAATACAGCGAAAATGGACACCGTTAACAATATTGTAGCTACTTGTACCCACGCAAAAATAATTGTAACATCCGTGGCCTTTCTATTTGAAATCGAACATTGTGTGATCCATGGCTAGTAAGACATACCTGCAGTGTGCAGTGTGGTGTTGTGTGTATAACAGACATACCTGCAGTGTGTAGTGTAGTGTGGTGTGGTGTAACAGACGGTGTCAGGCATAATCGCCTATAACATTTTCGCCTTGATGGATTAGGTCTTTTCGCGTGGCGTTTTCGCCATGGAGGAGAGTGTTTTCACCTAACCTGTCTGGCCGTTCCACCGCCGTTGAAGAGCCATTTCGCCTACGCTCAATTCTGCTGTCAGACTGTCCATGTTTGCCTCACCTGTCTGCTGTCGGTGACCATTACACTATCCTATGCACTGCATAGAAATCAAAGTAATACAGATTAGAGCTATTGGAATCAGGTGCCGCTCTCTTTCTCTCTCTCCCCCCTCTCTCTTCCTCTCTCTCTCTCTCTCTCTCTCTCTCTGCTCTCTCTCTCTCTCTCTCTCTGCGTCTTCTGTGTGAGGGATGCATTTATTTTAACAAGCGCATGTCATCTCTGGTCGAATCCCCGCACCAATTGACAAATATTAGAGGCAGAAATTGTGAAAATAGCTGATCTACATGCTCACCCCAGTTAAAATATGCACTGCACCTGCATAGGGCATATAACCATGCAACCATGCACTTCACACTGCATATTTCCCATATGGCTAATTAATTAAATAGCCGATCTACATGCTCACATTGCAAGGTGTTGTGAGCATGTAGATCTGCTATTTTCACAATAGAACCATGTTATACAAAATGTATGCCTCAACTCTTAGTGCATGTCAGGGTGGGGGTGGGGGGGGGGGGGGGGGGGGTCCCCAGTTAAAATGTGCATTGCATAGGCATAACTGTGAGATAAGAGCCATGCAAATGCTTCACATAATATCCTTCCGTATGAAATGCATATGATTCCCATATGGTAGGTTATGTATCAATTAATTAATTATTTGAACGCACCTGATTCCAATAATCGATTTTGAGAGACAAACAGTCTTTTGACTTGTGAGGCTGGCGTTTAGCCATTTTGTGTGTTTATTTCTTTCCTTTTAGGCTATTATGCAAAGTGACGGATTGTCCGACTCTGACCCAGAAAATGTGAGAATAACCACGGCTTATTTTGCAACTCTGAAAAAGTTTTTTATTTTTAGCTCTAATCTGTATTAATTTGATTTCTATGGAGTGCATAGGATAGTGTAATGGTCACCGACAGCAGACAGGTGAGGCAAACATGGACATTCTGAGGGACTGAGGGTAGGCGAAATGGCTCTTCAACTGTGGTGAATCGACCAGACAGGCCTGGTGAAAAGGCTCTCCTCCACGGCGAAAAAGCCACACGAAAAGACCAAATGTGTTGTGGCGAAAATGTTATAGGCTTAGAGGCTGGTGACCTAACAAACATAGGCCTATACCTGCAGTGTGTAGTTGGGTGTTGTGTAGTGTCTCCATCTCTCTCTGGAAGAGGTTGCACATGACCTCTGCGGCCGCACGGAGGCGCTCCAACACAAACACTCTGACATCGAGCTTCACGCGACAAACATCAACACTTTGTTGCTTTTCCAAAACACACAATATCTCCTCTCCCACCGACGTCATGTGTTCATTTATCTTCAGCCGTACAGACTCCATTTGAAGCGTTTTAACTCTGTTTAATATGAGAAGCTTTTCACCACGCGCTGTGTCCCAACCAGGCAACCACCATGAAACACTAACACTGAGTGAGACACCGCCGCCGAGCGAGCTATAGCAAGCAAGCCTCCGTGTGGAGCGTTGCTAACCTTGCCTACCAGGCTTTCTCAGAGCGTTGCTAAGTCCATCCGATGAGAGTTATGTCCTGATAGGGACAGAATAGTACATCTTCGTCCCCCCGACTTTCGGCACCTCCACACGGTCCAAGTGAATACAGCGGAGCTCCTTGCCCCCCAGCAACCACCGTTATGCTTAGGTTCGTTGGTAAACGCCAGGTCGCGTCCCAAAACCACCATGAAACACCAACAGTTCCTTTGTTGTGGAAACGCCACACCAGAAACATTCTACTTCCGGAAGATCCGGCTTCCTGGTCAACGTGTTCAACGCATGCGCAATAATGGATCCAGGGACTGTTGCTTTAATGCCTTTCGCCCCCTGGTGTGTAACTGTCACTGAATGACTGAGAGACAGACAGAGACAGACAGACAGACAGACAGACAGACAGACAGACAGACAGACAGTAGCAGTGACAACACAGAAATGTGTGGGGGAGGAAAATAGAAAAGAGGGTAAATAGAAGGGGAAAAAATTGCATAACAAAATGTTGTTTTCTTATTTAAAAGTACTAGACCTTACCCGTTCGAAGATATGTGCTCCAAAATATGTCAAACGCACCCGGTGAAAGTGTGTGTGAGAGAGAGAGAGAGAGAGAGAGAGAGAGAGAGAGAGAAACATTCCTAACTGTGAGAGAAAGGGGTGTGTGTGTGTGGGGCTACAGATCCCATGGCCTGGAGGAATGGACCGTAACCCTGGCAACAGACAGCAGAGTTCAACAGAAGTGGTTAAGAAAACGCTAATAAACAGCTTTAATTTGGGAGAAATGAAATCCGGGCTCCGTCACCGTTGGTATAATGCTAATGGCCAATACCATGTGAACTTTGGGATCAGTTGCTGAAGCGAGTGAATAGATAAACGTAGATAAGCGTGAGCGTTAGAGCGTTAGAGCGTTAGAGCGTTAGAGCGTGAGTTTGCTCCTTTATTAGTAGGATTTCACCTATTTTAACCCACCTTTCTCCCCAGACTCCCGGCAGTCAGTCAGAGTTCAGAGTTTGATGTGGAATTGTGTGCAGGATGTAAATTTGCATACAATAGAGGGAGCAATACACAACATTATACTTTATTAACAGTAACAATAGGTACAGGTATTCAAATGCAACTCGACTTAAGATGTAACAAAGGATACTATAGATGTGGATCATAGATTATAGTAGGCCTATGCCCTCAAAAAAGTCTAGAACACACCACTGCATATTTGCTACAAGTCGTAATAACTAAAAAGTACAGTAAGCAGACTTTACAGGGGCCAGTTACAAATTGCCGTCTATAGTTGCTCAATTCAATTGCAATTCAATTCAAATAGCTTTATTGGCATGAATGTAACAATTACATTATTACCAAAGCATTGAATATATATTTGTCAAGATATATTCAGTGTCAAGATAATAGTCACATTGAGTGTTGTTAAAGGTGATACACCATGCATTTAAAAAGTATTTATGTCATATTGTTTATGTCCCAAAAACGTTTTTCAAAAGGTTTCACCGTTTGTCAGCCTTCTGATTGGTCCCTGAGACTCCCTGACTGGCCAACCAGAAAAAACCATTCACTTTTTGCTATCGGGGGTGGAGTTTGTGCATTGGAGAATGTTGCTTCAGGCTTTCAACAACGGTCCGCTCTGCGGAGCACAGCGTTTGTGCAGTACGGAGCTGCGAGGTGATAGCGATCTCGCTCATCATAATGAATAAGCTTCAACAAACTAGTTCACATGGACCTTATCAATGTAACTAAGAGTTACGATTGGTTACATATATTTTAAATGGGCAGAATTACGAAAAGCCAGCCTATTATGTGAGGAGAACTATAATCTGGCTGTCATCTTCCTACCCAAGATGCACTGCGCTTTCACTTTCTATTTCTATTCTCTCTCTGATCCAGAGGATTAAACTAATTAAAACATATATTTTCGGGGGAAAACTACTGTTTTGCTATGTAATTACTGTACCTTTTTCTTCCCTTTTTATTAATATCACGTAGATGTGTTTTTTTTTTGGTACTTTATATAGCTGTAATGAGGCTATGAAAAAGAAAATCCCATCCACTTCCACTATAAAAGAATCTGCAATGGTGATTCTGTCCCACTGGGATTAAACAAATTAAAACATATATTTTCGGGGAAACCCCCTGTTTTGCAATGTAACTAATGTACCTTTGTCTTCCCTTTTTATTAATATCACCTAGATGTTTTTCCTTTGGTACTTTAAATTGCAATAATGAGGCAATGAAAATACCCTCTCCCCCCATTCACTGCCACTATAAAAACAATCTGCCCAGGGTCAAATGTACCACCATAGTAACAGGGCAGAATGGGGCGGGATTTGCAAAAGACTGAATTACCACTCCTGAATAAAGAGCCTCTCTCATTTTTGAATGCATTTCAGCTGCAGTGCCACCTTTGGCCTGAACTGTGCCACCCACCCCAAAATATTTTTCTCTTCAAAAACGGCCGATGATGGCCGATGATCATCGGCAGCAAATCTGGATAGCCTGTTTTGAGAACCCGTGGGATACTTTTAACCTTCGCCTTCTCAAAACCAGAGAAAGACACAACGCTCAGAAATGGGACTTTGTGAGGATAGATAGATAGGTGCTAGTGGGACCCCAAAAAAAGGTTTTAAAATAGGAAAAGTGAAATTTCATGGTGTATCACCTTTAAGTGTCCCTCAGTTTGTGACATGCAGTCACATATTATGCTGCAGGTCTCTAAATAGAATGTCTTGTTTGTCTTTGTCATCTAGGACTCAATTTCTTATCTTATTATATTTGTCACATTTTAATAGAAAGTGCATCTCAGTCTCCACCTCGATCAGCTTTGACCTCAAACTTTTTGTTCTGGAGGCAGATAGGACTTCTTGTGTCATTTTTTATTTGTTTGACTGTTTTGACAAGGAATTCCACATTTGTGTGGCATAGCAGTAGAACACATTTAAGCCTAATCTGCCATGGGTTGAACCAGATTGGCGGAGCTCTCTCTGGTGCTGTGTCTGAGTTGTTTGACCCCCCACAAAAGTTGATCCACTATTTGGGAAACAGTCTACTCTACCCTGGCCTGAGCCATCTGAGTGATCCCATCCTATGATAATGATCAGGGGTTATGTGAGTTCTAGGTGTGAGACCAAGCAGTAGCCTGACCCATTTTATTTTTATATTTTTTTTATTCCTGACACAAAACATTTTCAGGTATGTATCTTTGCGGCCAAATATATATATCAATCAAAAGAAGCGGCTTGGTCTCCTCGTGCATTGAAGGAAGTACGAGCTCAGTCTGTTGTTCTTCCCAGGTTGACAGAGGGAGAGAGTAGCTCCCAGTATTACAGCTTATAGGCATTGGCGCTGAGTGGAACAATGTTGGTTTTTATTATGTGGTTGGGACAGTGGAGTGACAATTTAAGGGCTTTTATGACCTTTGTAATACAAAAGAAGAAACACTGAGGAAAATACAAACAACAAAAAAAAGAAAGAAAGAGGAAAAAAGACTATGAACTGTGTGTGATGTGTGACATGAGGAAAAGGTTATTTGGATTATTCTGTATGCAGACTATGCACTTACTTGCACTGTAGTTATTATGGGTAGGATAGTAGTGTTCACTATAGTTATTTTGGGTAGGCCTAAGAACACAACTTCCACAGTTAAGAGGTGAACCATGCATTTGATTGAACATGATGATATACACAAATAAAATACCTGTAGCAGGGAAACCTATTTTTATATCATTTATTAGAAGTTCACTCGAAGAAAAAAGAAGAGAAAAAAAGCACAGGAAAGTACAGTTCAATACAAGATGGAAAGAGGATGTTAACCCAACAAAGCACTATGGCTAGCTTCCATTGGGGTCTTTGTACTCAATTCATTGAAACATTAGATGACAATACAATGCAAAACACCAACAGTCAGATATCAGAAACCAAACATATGTACAGCAAACAAATCAAAAATAAAAATAAACGTACAAGAAAGTCAGAAATCATATTAAAAAAAATGGTTCATGGTTTAGATGTTGTTCCAGAGCTTAGAAGAGAAACAAATGAAGTGAGTGAGTGTGTACGATCCCTTCCTCCCTCTAATGTCCTGAAATGTCTGGAGTCGGGAAGCTCCCACTCTCTTAATTCTCAACAAATCTCTATGATTCAGATTTTCCTATAATTGTCAGACATGAGTTTCAATTCCTTGAGATGTTAGTCTGTATAAATACAATGAATAAAACACCTAAGTGCAGCTGAAGAGTTAATATTTTATCGCAGCGAAACAAAAATAGGACGGAAATAATTCTCCGCGATCGGTTCCAACACGGACCCATTATGTGGACAGACCGATTAACATTGAGGCCGAAACCGGAAGCAGGATGGTCCAGCTTCTATTCCGGCCGTTAGCTTTCTGTGTACACAACACAGCTTAAAAATAGACAACGGCTGGACACGCACAATGCATAGTCCGTGTCCGATCGCGCACGATGGAAACTCTAGCGCACACGTTAAAGGTAAGAGAAGCCAGGCAGTGAAAGACATAGCAACATTTTCGGGTTGCTCGGATGGTCCGGTCAATGAGTTAATATTAATTTGATTGTCATGACATTCTCTAGAATCAGTAACATGTGGGTGATAGCCCACATACACATGGTTTTATTCAAATACAATCAAAGGCTACAGCTTACAAAGCAAGAATTGGAATTGCAACCATATATGATTATGGCCATGCATACACTTGGCCATTTGTCCTTTCAATATGATGTTTCTTACTCTTTTGGTCTCACCGCTTAACGTATGTCTTGCACTGATCTTAAAAAGGGAATGGCAGCTGATACTCTCATTGGTTTGATTAAAGTAACACCCAAACACACCCATGACTAAATCAGGGTCGCAACGCTTTGATGCAGTGTGCAGAATACTGCACGCATAATAGCAAAATGGCATTGGTTACACCTAGAAAAAGACCTGGTGTTAATTAAGACATCCATAATACCGTTGTTTGAATCCTCTCTATCTTGACCAAGCATTTGCCACAAACTACAGCTAAAGGGTTTGTCTGCCTGTATGTAGCCAGGGTGCCAACCTGCTAAACTAGGTTTCGTGGATCTGGAGCTTCTCAGTCTGGCCATGATTCAGTTGACTCGTATTTCCGAACATCAGTTTTGACGGAGGCGACGTTGTTGCTGATTGGATGTTGTTCCGAATCAGAGTAGGGTTAGGGTAGCTACGTCATCAGCCAGCCAATACACACTGGTTTATTTCTCCCACCCCGACCACGGATTGGATTCCACTCCCATTCTATGTCTCACCTCCCCTTGGGGAGAGGAAGCTGTCCACACTGAGAAGCGAAGTGACAAAACAAATCATTGGAGCGTACCACAAACTGCACAAGTAAAGGAGTTTTAACCTGTATGAGTCCTCAAGTGTACTTTTAGATTATTACTTTGACAAAAAGCTTTACCACAAACTGTGCAAGTAAAGGGTTTTTCCCCTGTATGAGTCCTCATGTGTGCTTTTAAATCACCACTATGACCACAGCCTTTACCACAAACTGTACACATAAAGGGTTTTCTCCCTGTATGAGTCCTCATGTGTACTTTTAAATCACCACTATGACCACAGCCTTTACCACAAACTGTACAAGTAAAGGGTTTTCTCCCTGTATGAGTCCTCATGTGTACTTTTAAATTACCACTATGACTACAGCCTTTACCACAAACTGTACAAGTAAAGGGCTTTTCCCCTGTGTGAGTCCTCATGTGTACTGTTAAATCACCACTATGACCAAAGCCTTTACCACAAACAGTACAAGTAAAGGGTTTTTCACCTGTATGAGTCCTCATGTGTACTTTTAACTCACCACTATGACCACAGCCTTTAAAACAAACTGTACAAGTAAAGGGCCTTTCCCCTGTATGAACAACAGTGTGCCTCTTCAGATGTTCCTTGCGATTAAACATTTTGCCACACTCTGTACAACTAAAACCTTTCTTCCCTGTGTGGCTCTGCGTGGAGTGAGTTTGTTTTAACGATGGCAGGTCCTGGGACAGCTTGTGACTTACAGACAATGTTTGTCCTTCAACATTTTGTGTCGTGTGTGAATCCAGTGTGTTTACAACCGACTGACCTTCCCTAGTCTCCTCCCGCTCATCACTGTCTTCAGTGACTTCAGACTGAGAACAGTGTGGAGAGAGGAGCTGGTCACCACTAGTTGGTTGGGATGTTCCACAGTCCTCTACATCAGCTTGTGTTTTCATGTGTTCAGTTGAGGTGCTGGCTACAGCCTCTGTCTCTCTGTTTTCATCATCACCTTCACTTTTCACTGCTAGTAATGTCAACGTTGATCCATCAGCCTCCTTTTGTAGAAGCTCCTCCTGTTCCTCTTTAATCTGTGGAGGTTGTGGTTCCTCCAGACTGGAACTCCTCTCCTGATGTTCAGGGAAAAGCTATTCTTTACACACAGGGAGGGAAATGAAATCTAGGGGGAATAAAAAGATAACATGAGAGAAAAAAACATTAAAGGTTTGAACTTTACATTATTTCATGCAGTGTTTTCTCCGTGTTATAGCTTTGGTAGTTGGAAAAACTTCAGCTGGAAATGTGTTTTCCATTTCCAAACCATGAGTCTATTGAGAGAGAGAGCAAGCTTGTGTTTGCATGTGTTCATTTGAGGTGCTCGCTACAGCCTCTGTCTCTGTTTTCATCATCACCTTCACTTTTCACTGCTAGTAATGCCAACGTTGATCCATCAGCCTCCTCTTGTAGTAGTTTCTCCTGTTCCTCTTTAATCTGTGGAGGTTGTGGTTCCTCTTGGTCCAGCTCCTCTTTACACACAGGGAGGGGCAGGACAGCTATGGGGGGATACAATGAGAGAAAAAACATTAAATGTTTGAACTGTACATTATTTCATGTTTTATAGCTTTGGTAGTTGGAAGACCTTCAACTCTAAAGTCTATTCTCATTCATAAAAAATGCTTAGAACATATTCTAGTTTGGATGTGTGTCTCTTATTACAAAAAGAGGGAGAGAGAGCATGAAACATACTGATGTCCAGGTGGTTTTCAGGTTCCTGTTTAACACAAACACTCCAACTCATCTTCACCTTCAGGCTGGACTCCGAACACTGGTCTGCAATGAAGGAAAAAATAATGAAGGAATAATAAGGACTTTCATATTACACGAGTAAGGAATAACCAGTGCTCTACTATTATATTGTATTACTGCCGATGTATTTTACACAAATTCTTGCATATTTCTATGAAGAAAAGTGGGTTGGCCATCTCTCGCAATTCGTAGAGTAGAATATTGTATAATGTTTGGGGGTGAACTGTCACTCAAAGTGCCTCTGGCCAATCACAGCGCGTCTTTTCCGGGACTTGCCTGACGGCCACTATCATTCACTATCACGATAGCGGTACTAACGCCTCTCGCCAGCCTATTAGGCTCCATGCACAGCAGCCATATTAGAAATAAATTGGGCCTCTCCCTTACTTTCTTCACAGGTGTTGCTAATGATAATAATGAAGGCTCAGTTCCATTCTGGTCAAACAGAGTCAGGGTGCTGATATTGTGCATGTTGGCTCACTGGAAACACTCTGCTACACCAGTGGGCCTCAAGGTGTGGTCCAGGGACCCTGGTTCTTTGAGGGGGTTCCAAATGGCCCCTTATGGGGGTCTAAGTCTGGAAGTGTACAAATGGAACCAAATCAACCTGTCCGTTTGGTTCCATTTGTACACTCTCATAATAATAATAATTGTCATAAGAATTAAGGGTAACCGGAACGCTCAACCCAAAACACACTCACCCCGATTTATTCTGTGGCAGAATAATAATTCTTGTATTCAATAAAACAGTACAAACCTATCCTGTAAAACTTTACAATAGGTTTAGACCACAGTAAATAAAACAGTACATACCTGTCATGCACAACTTTACAACAGGTTGCATCGTTGCATCAAACAGTCCACATCCCTTGTCCGTCTCTCGCTGTTCCTCTGACAACATTGAATATGTTTGGGAGGCCATCTCTCTAGACTCTGTAGACCTCTCCCTGTGGTGCTCTGTGGAAATCACCAGTAGAAAGAACCTTTGGTTATCATTCTTCTTGACTTACTTAAGCCCTTTGCTCCTCTAGGGTGCATAGGCCGTTGACAAATGTTCTCCATTTCACTCGGTTTTTGGCGGTTCTTTCGAGATTTCCCCAGTCGAGCCCACTCTCTGCCATTTCTGCCTCGACACTTCTTCTCCAGCTGTTCCTGGGGCGGCCTCGCTTCCTTTTTCCTTCCTTCAGGGCTTGTCGGGTGATGTTTGTAGCCGGTTTTCTGAGGGTGTGGCCAATCCAACTCCACTTTCTCTTTCGAATTTGTGAGTCAATGGGATCCTGGCTTGTTCTTTTCCACAGGTCCACATTGGTCACTTTATCTCTCCACCAGATGTGTAGGATTCTCCTGAGACATGTGTTGGTGAATGTTTGCAGCCTATGTGTTGTGTGTTTTGTTGTCCGCCAAGTCTCCGATCCATACAGCATCACCTGTTTCACACTGGAGTTAAAGATGCGCATTTTGGTGTTGTTGGAGATGTTCTCTGAACTCCAGATCTTCCTGAGTATGTTGAACACCACTCTAGCTTTGTTGATTCTGCTCTTAATGTCGGCATCTGTCCCTCCAGTGGTGTCCACAACACTGCCTAGGTACGTAAAAGATAATACCTCCTCTAGAGCAGTGCCGTTCATTAGGATGGCGTCGGTGGTTTTGGTGTGGATCTTGATCACCTTTGTTTTTGCTATATTGGGAGTGAGACCGAGTTTTATTGCAGCTTGTGAGAGTGTGTCTGTCTTCTCTTGCATTTGTGTTTGTGTGTGTGAAAGGAGCACTATGTCATCTGCAAAATCCAGGTCGTCCAGCTGTTCCCACATTGTCCACTGAATTCCATTCCTCCTCCCCTCAGTTTTTTGGTTATCATTCAGCAACCGTATATTATACCATGACGTAATCAAATCAAACTGTAGACGTTTACCATGTTTTTATCAGTTGAACGGATCAGTCACTACTTGTTCTAAGAGCTAAAATAATTGTCCTCATCCTGATGTAAACACCAGGTAAAATAAAATCCAAATTTAATCCGGGATAATAATAAAAAGAAGGAAGACAAAACAATCTACAAGCTCAACATTTGGGACACTCAGAGTTTCTCGATTGACTAGTTTCACTATTGTAGGTTTCCTCATCAAACAGTAAGACTTAGGCCTATTAGGCTATCCGTGGCATGTGATCAATATATACAGTAGTCTACAGCAGTGGTTCTCAACCAGCGGTCCGGGGACCACCAATAGTCTGGTAAGGGTTATGTTCAGGGTTAATGTTAGGGTTTAGGCAAGGGGTTAGAATCACAAGGTTAGTAATAGCATGCACCTGCATCTGCAGGTTAGTGTTCACTCGCTAACCTAACCAGGAGGTGCACTCATCCTGCCCCTCATTGCAAACCTCACCGCTTACGATGTTATAAGCGTGGTGTGGATCAAAGTAGTCGACAGAGTACAGCATCTGTCATGGAAATTATGAAGTATGTTGTAAAACATTATGAAATGAACAAAAATGTTGCTGCTATATGACTGTCTTGTCATACTGCCATGTGAATATCAGACTTCAGGCTTCCCGAGGATCCATTGATTTGATCAGCTGTGTCCTGACAGCTGCTTTGAGTTCAAACTTCCTGAAGTGTCTATTCTTATCGAGCTGTTAATATACAGTCCCTAACCTGTGCCTTGTTTAGTTATGCTGTAGGACTAGCAGCTGCAACAGGCTGGCCTGGCCTATCCATCTATATAGCTGACCGTATGACTTGAAAAGGGACAGTAAGATACCCAGGCCGCTGCTGGGGAGAAGGAGCTCTGTACCGAAGCACAAGGCTGAGGGCAGAGAAGGTTTTATACTTGAGTTGCTTTATGCTGTTTTAAATGGACTTGTTGCTATTGTCTCTGAATAAACTGAACATCTACTACTCGTCATCTTGGATTGGACTCCATATTTCTCCTTAACATTTTGGAGGTCCTACCCATTTTGAATTACTCTGTTCGGGCAGATAACTTCATTTGGATTCGGTTCTGATTTACTGCTTGTTGGACAGCAGGAAGGAAGGCGTTACATGAGCGAAGACTGGAATATGGACATCTGAGGTGAAGTACAGTAGATGTTTGTGCGACTTCATTTAGGAAGGCAAAATAGGAGAGCTAGTGCTCAAGCAACTGTTAGACAAGATGTATCCAGATTATCAGAAACTGTTCCAGAGGATAGCAGTGTTAGAAACTGAACTATTCCATTTAAAACAGCGCAGAGGACTGGATAAGACTCTTCGTGCGAAGCAAAAGGACATGAAAGGACGGATAACAGGCCGAACAGAGAGCCCTGTTATCACTAATGACTGGCTTGCACTATCATCCAGAAACGACGCTACTGAGACACCACTTCAACAGTGGACTGCTGCTAAAAGAAAGAAGGCTGGAAGAGAGAAAACTGTAGTCCAACCGTGTGTGCAACTGGCTAACAGGTTCACGCCACTGCTGGAGGACACCGGACCGAGTGCATCACCCAGCCAGCTAACAATGCAGTCAGAGGAACCCTGCACCAGGGTAAGAAGCAAAAATGACTCTGACCCTGAAATTCTTATTGTTGGAGATGATGCTGTGAGAGATGTGAAAGGAATCGGAAATGGAAAAGTGCTATGTTTTCCGAAAGACAGAGTCTCTGACATGAATGAGAGGATTCTGGATCTTGTCACTTCATACCCAACTGTGAAGAACCTCATCGTGCACATTGGAACATGTGACACAGAAGAAAAACAGTCGGAAATCCTAAAGCAGGGCTTCACTGCTCTTTTCACCACACTGAGATCCTTGAATAGTGACATTGAAGTATGCATCAGTGGACCACTTCCACCTATGAGAGGGGGAGATGAACATTTTAGTAGACTATCTGCATTGAGTAAGTGGCTTGCAACCACATGTATAAATGAATCTATGCAATTCATTGACAACTTTAGTTTCTTCTGGGACCGCAAGCATCTTTTTTATGGAAATAATCTGAACAAGCAAGGTCAGAAACTGTTTGCTGGAAATGTATGCCATATGCTTGGAAAGGGGGTGCTCGGATCTGAAACACAGGAGGCCATGACGAGGGATGGTGCTGCTGAGATTGCAGTCCCTGTCGAGAATGCCAGAGTGGAAAAGTCCATGACAACAGATGCTGTTGCTATGGAAATCAAGGATGGACTACTGTCTGCAGTCCTTGCCGAAGCACCATCCATGACAGAAGGTCATGACATTGAAGCAGCAAGGAGCGACGAGTTCGACGACTCAGCGAAGCCGGTTCCAGAGATGACTGTCACCAGCTGCATCAACGCCAGTGAGCTGGAGGAGGCCATCGTGGATGAGAACCTCAAGCTTATCCTGGGCTTGATTTGGATATTCATACTACACTACTCCATCTCAAGGAGAGTGGATGAGGTCGTCATGGAAGAGGATGCCATCACAGATTCTGAACTGGACAGTACAGAAACGGACAGTGATATAGAAATGAATGATTTCACAGGTTCTGAAACAGGCTGTGATGAACTATTTCTTTATCCCGAGGACGCTGGAACGAACCAGGAGCAGAGTGAAATCTCAATGGACATGAGTTTTCTGTCATTTACTCGAAATGCACTCCTCTTGGGTTATCGCGCCTCCTAGCGTGCGATACAGAGCTACACATATGCTCCCGAATGACAAAGTCGGAGGGTATGCCAGTCAAACGCCCCGCCCCACCCGTGGGCATAAGGCGCGAGACTGGCATGTGTACTTCCTCTTCCGTTCCTCTGCACGCATGAGATACGGACGTCTACACATGTTACTCTACGACAATTAATTAATTCTTCAAGTTACTCAGTCTAAGACCAGTTCGAATTCAACTTTAGCCTTAGCGGTGAGTAGGACCATCACCCACGGGTTTCGTTCAACTTGGTCTGTTCTTCTCTGTTTTGTTCTTCGCTGTTTGCTGCTAACGATAACAAGCGGCTAGCCTAGGTTAGCTTAGCTTACCGTCGTCATGTCTAGCGAGGGTCTGTTTTCACCACCCCTCCCTCGACGCTGCGGGGATCCGGAGTGCAGCCGCTTCATCGCCGCTGAGGACCCGCATTCCATCTGCCTGGGCTGTCTGGAGCTACAACACGCTTGGCAAGGTTTCTACTTCCCAAACAGCTGCGTGTTCTGCGCGACGATGGACGCGGCCGTTCTTCACCAGCGTCTGCTGGTGGTCATGAACATGGACGCTACAAGGCCCAAACAAAGCCACGTCGCTCGGGGAGCTCAGATGGAACACGGCGCTCAGATCCCCGCCACGCCAGGACAAAGAAGCGGGCCTGGTTCCAGCACCGCAGCAAGGTTTGTCCAGGCGGCTCCTAGTGTTTGCGAACCTATCCGCAGTAGCTTCGCTCCGATGTACACTATTTCTACCACAGCGCACAGTGGTGGACCCGGCATGTTCGGCTCCACCCCGCGCTTCTCCTTCACGCCCGGTCCTGGTTTGACCAGCACCGGGCCTCTCCAGGCCTCCGCCGCCCTGCAGGCTAGCCTCCAGGGACCACTCCAGGCGGGGCCATTGTCTCCGGTCGCCGCCGAGGCGGCCACCAGTGGGACTCCTCACCCCACCAACCCGTTCCTGATGACTCCCAGCACGGTCACCGCCCCCCCCTCTTTCCCCCCTCTCTTAACGTCCCAACAGAACGTGCCACGTAAAGTGCCTCGCGGCTCGGACGAGTTTGGCACCTCCGAGGAGGAGGAAGATGCCATGGAAGGAGAAGAGGAGGAAGATGAAGAGGAGGAGGAGGAGGACGGGTTGGTTCAAGAGGAGACAAGTGAGGACATTGTGATGCTAAGCCCCCGTCATGGCGGCACCCCTCGCACCTCACCCCAAGCCCCCCCCATCACTGAAGCCCCCCCCATCGCCCCTGCCAAGAAGGCAGCGGTGGATAAGGAGAAGGTGGGCGCCACAGCAGATTCCACCCCACAAGAACTGGACCTGCTGGCAGTGGTTGAGCTGGCGGTGGCCAAGATGGGCCTCACTATGCCAGTGGAGCCTCGCCCTGCGAGCTCAACGGAGATCAAGTTTGCGGGCAAGAGAGAGGTACAGACACCAGTCCCTCGCTCTCAGAAGCTACCCGCTACCCCGGGGCTCAAAGAAGCTCTCCATTCCACATGGAAAGAACACAGAGAGCCCGGGAAGATGGCTCTGTCAACCTCACTGGCGGATGAGGACAAGTTTGGCGTGGGCGGCCTTCCCCCTGTGGATGTCGCCACTAATCAATTCTTCTGTGCCCAGTTTAAACCCACGGAATGCCCCTTCACTCAGGAGCCTGTGCCCAAGTTCAAGAACAAGGACGAAAACAAGGTCTCCAACATGGTAAAAAATGTTTATAAAGCTGCAGGGCTCTCTGTGAAAAGTTTAAACGTGGTGGGGCTGATGAATGGAGCCATGGCAGAGATGCTGCTCCAAAACAAGGACCGCCTCCCTCCTGAAGCCTATGCTGAATGGGATGCCATGCTACAGCTGGCAATAGTGAGCAACGTCCATGCCATCCAATGGGCTGGCAGGGGGATGGACGTCGCTGTCAGCATGGAGAGGTTCAGGTGGCTGCAGAAAGTCCCCTTCCAAGGCGACGAACCAAAGGCCAGCGAGAGGCGAGAGGAGCTGAGGGGCCTGGACACAGCCCCCAACAGTCTCTTCGAGGGAGCGTTACCCTTCCTCCGTGTCATCACCGACACCAATAAAGCCCAAAAAGAAGTGGTGGATGCTGTTTTGGGTAAACCTGATAAAGGGAAAGAACAGTCAGGCTACTCAGGACGCTCTTCCCGTAATAGGGAGAGATATCAGGGACCCCCCCGACAGGGCGGGAAACCCCATCGTTCTCCTAGAGCTCCGTCTTCCTCCTCGGGCACGAGCAGGAACAGAAGCCAGAGCAATCAGGGCTCCCAGCACCAGGAGATGCGCCCACCAGCTCGCCCTTCATACAGTGCAGCAGTGAGGGGGCGTGGGAGAGGGTCGAGAAAATGACACTTTGAGAAAGAGGGCCTTCTCACCCTCGGCGCACGGAGACAGAGTCATGGACGGCTCTCCAGCGCGCAAGCACAGTGCACTTTTGATCCTGCCACCCAGGGTGGAGGAATCCAATGTAAATGTGAATTTTGTTTCTGTGCCAAATGTTTTCTCCCAAGTAAAGAATGTGTCTGCGAAACAAGGTCTCTTCTTTCACAATGCACACACAATGGAGAATCCCCAGTGGGGACATCCATATATAAAGTATGCATGCCCAGTACCACAATCACAAACACAAACAGCCTTCAAGGAAACCCCCTTAAGGGGCATTTCCAATATAAAAGGTTTAATTGTTCCACAGCCTCAACCCAAGGGCCGGAACAACAAGTGTTCCTCCCTTCCGACACGAGAGGGCGCCAAAGCGCCAGTCAAGGTAAGAAGGTGGCAGAGAGGTCTTTCTTGTTTAGCTATCCCAGCCAGAGCTGCGACAGCAGTATTAAACAGGGTTTTAGACAGGACGTGTTTACAAGAATGCGTTCCTTTTTACACTCCTCCTCTGCCTCCTGTCCCACCGTGCAACAAAGTGTTGTCGCCGGTGATAAAGGCATTAAACGTAAGGCCCTCGCTTCACAGCAAGACGGTGTCACGCTCAGTAGTAAGTCACGTGACTCAGTCTCGAGTCCCTTTGACTTCCGCGTTACCGGTGACGTCAGAGTCGTGTCCGGGGATGCACATACCGTGCATTCCTATCAATCACATTCCGTTAGGTCTGACGTCAGCTCCCATTCAGAATCCTTTGTCAAAGCATTTAACTCAATGGAAAGCATGCAAGCCGTGTCCCTGGGTGCTTCGCACCGTGAGGCAGGGATACAGGCTACAATTCTCAACCCAGCCTCCCTTGTCAGACAGAGTGATATTCACGCATGCAAAGGGGCAGGCCGCTTTGATTCTGAGGGAGGAGATTCACTCTTTATTGGGGAAAGGAGCGATCAGGGAAGTTTCCACAGATCAGCTCGGTCTGGGGTTTTATTCTCATTATTTCGTTGTGCCAAAGAAAGGGGGGGGGGCTGAGGCCCATTCTGGACCTAAAAGCCCTCAACAATTTTCTGGTAAAGTACAGTTTCAAAATGTTGACGAACGTAGCGCTATTGCGCTCGATCAGAATCAACGATTATTGGACGTCCCTCGATTTGAAGGACGCGTACCAGCATGTGGGAATTTACCCCCCACACAGAAAATTCCTGAGGTTCGGTTTCGAGGGGAAAGTGTACGAATACACTGTTCTCCCGTTCGGCCTCTCTCTGTCTCCCCGCGTGTTTGTCAAAGTGACACAAGCGGCTATAGCTCCCCTGCGGCAGCAGGGAATCCGACTTGCGACGTACCTGGACGATTGGTTAATAAGCGCAAGTTCAAGAGAGGAGGTGACACGTCTCACCAATGTGGTGATGTCGCAGTTAACCTCTCTGGGGTTCAACATAAACTTCAAAAAGAGTATGTTAACACCAGCTCAGCAGACCACCTTTTTGGGGATCTCGCTGGACTCAATAAATATGACGGCTCGACTCTCACAGGAGCGATTAGTCAAGATCGTGGCCTGCGCGAAATCTTTTCGCGTGGGCAGAGTGGTCACGTACAAGCGCTGCATGATTATGTCAGGGCTGATGGCCTCAACTATCCATCTACTCAGGCTGGGCAGGCTGTATATGAGGCCTTTTCAAAAGTGGATGTTGGCACTCAAGATCCACTCGACACAAGGTCGCCGCAAGGTCAAGGTGTCCCCAGGGTGTGTGTACACACTGAGACCGTGGGTGGACGTGACTCTTCTGTCCCAGGGGGTCAGTATGGGCGTGGTGGTGTCACGGAAAGTGATCACAACGGACGCCAGCCTCAGTGGTTGGGGCGCAACGCACGAGGGCCGTTCGGTGAGGGGAGTTTGGGACTCCGCTCTACAGAAGCGGCACATCAATTTCCTGGAATTAAAGGCAGTGTTTCTGGCGTTGAAACATTTTTTGCCTTTTGTGGAAGGGTGTCACGTGTTGATCAGGACGGACAACACGACGACCATGTGCTATATCAACAAGCAGGGGGGCCTCTCCTCCCCGGCTCTCAATCAGCTGGCGCGGGATCTGACGCTGTGGTGGGAACCACGTTTGGCGTCGATCAAGGCGTCGCACATTCCGGGGCTTCTGAACAGCGGAGCAGATCTGCTGTCCAGGGGGGAGCCCCTTTATGCAAATTGGTCCCTCCACCCGGGAGTGGTGAGACAGATTTGGAGCAGGTTCGGTCAGCCTCGAGTCGACTTGTTCGCGTCAGCAGAGAACGCGAAGTGTACACTTTTCTTCTCTGCGACGGGGCCAGCCCCACTGGGGCTGGATGCTCTGGCTCACGACTGGCCGAGGGAACTGCTGTACGCGTTTCCTCCGTTGGAACTGATCCCCCAGACTTTGGAGAGGGTCAGGCGGTTCGGCCTCAAACTATTGTTGGTGGCTCCGGGGTGGGGCGTGTGGAGGTCGGAGATATCTCCCCTCCTTTACGGCAACCCGTGGCCTCTGCCGCCAATCAGAGATCTGCTACGGCAGGCAGGGCAGGAGATCTTCCATCCCGACCCGGCGAAGCTAGACCTTCAGGTTTGGCCCGTGAAGGGGAGTCTTTGAGCGCTTTGGGTCTGACACCAGGGGCGGTTCAGACTATTCAAAGTGCTAGGGCTTCGTCCACGCGGTCGGCTTATGATAAGAGGTGGAGGATCTTTGAAGACTGGTGTGCGGAGCGTACGTCACCGGTGGTGGCGTTTGAGGCTCCGGTCCAGCTTGTTGTGAATTTCCTTCAGGAAAAGTTAGAAAGTGGTCTTGCCTTTTCTACCATTAAAGGTTACTTGGCGGCGCTGTCAGCGTGCCATGTGGGCTTTGAGGGTAAGACGGTGGGTAGACACCGTCTGGTGGCTCGGTTTTTAGCGGGTGTGCACCAGCTTAAACCGGTTACTAGGTCCCTTTTCCCATCGTGGGATTTGGGTGTGGTGTTGGACGGGCTGTGCCGTCCACCGTTTGAGCCTCTGGAGGCGGCGAGCTTAAAGCTTTTGAGTTTTAAGACTAGTCTTTTGTTGGCTTTGTCTACAGCCAAGAGAGTCAGTGATCTACATGCGTTATCGGTGGACCCGGTGTGCATGAGATTCTGTGAGGATGGCAAGAAGGTTCTGCTAAAACCCCATTTGGCGTTTGTCCCAAAGAACCGTGTGATTATACATGAGCCAACCGAGTTGGTGGCTTTTCATCCTCCTCCGTTTTCTTCGGAGGAGGATAGGCGTCTACATTGTCTTTGCCCGGTAAGATCCTTGAGGATTTACTGTGAGAAGACGAGGGCTATTAGAGCGTCAAACCAACTGTTTGTCACTTTTAAAAGTGGTCCTAGACGGAAAGCGGTGGCTAAAGCTTCACTTTCAAGGTGGATTGTGCAGGCCATAAAGATGGCCTACACTTGTGCTAAAGTCCCGGTTCCTGAGGGCCTAAGGGCTCATGATACTAGGGGAATGTCGACCTCCTGGGCTCTAGCCAGGGGTGTCTCGATCCAAGAGATCTGTTCGGCGGCTAACTGGTCGACTCCGTCGACTTTTGTGGTTTTTTACCATTTGGACGTGGCTCCATCTTCATTGGCGCATTCGGTCCTGGGTGTTGCCGCCTCCTCTAGTTAAAGACTTTTTTTTTTCCCCTTTTTTATAGCTGAGACCAAGTCCCTTTGCTCTCGGTAAAAGGGGGGGACCCTGTTTCCTTATAAAACGGCTGCTAGTGGGCCTATTAGTGAGTAGGCGGGCTCCAGCCTGTCAGGGTTTTATGAGGCGGACCTGGTCGGCCTATTAGTTCATGAGGCGGATTTCGGTCTGTCAGGGTCTTTCTACTTTCTTCCGCTCTCGAGTCCGGTGGGCTCGGGGCTCCGTGGGGGAGGGGCCACGCCGGGGGTGTGGTCTCCTGTCAGGCGGAGCGGGCGGATTTTGAGGGTGTGCGCTTCCGGGGGTTTATGTGACCCAAGAGGAGTGCATTTCGAGTAAATGACAGAAAACGAAAGGTTTCGTACGAAACCATGGTTTCTTAGTTTAGGAGAAATGCACTCCTCAAACGCCCCTTCGCGCGCATGTTGCGTGCAGAGGAACGGTGTTGTTAAGAGGAAGTACACATGCCAGTCTCGCGCCTTATGCCCACGGGTGGGGCGGGGCGTTTGACTGGCATACCCTCCGACTTTGTCATTCGGGAGCATATGTGTAGCTCTGTATCGCACGCTAGGAGGCGCGATAACCCAAGAGGAGTGCATTTCTCCTAAACTAAGAAAACCATGGTTTCGTACGAAACCTTTCGTTCTGGTGAGGATGATTCTTTTCCCATAACTCCTATACCCATGCACGATTCCACAGGGAGTATGAATAAGTTAATGAATGGTGGAATTAAAATCACCGAACGGAAAGCCCTGCAACCACCGAAACTGTTGCAGAAATCACCACGATCTGAATCCACAAAAGGGATGAATAATCTGAAACACCCTGGGATTAAAATGACCCCATTAGTTAAACGTGTGAAATTATACTTTAAAAAGTAAAAGTGTGTGGAGTCAGAATCTAAGGTGATAGTTCAAGTTCAAGTGTGTGCACTGGAATACTATGTATAGGTGTGCTAGGTATATGTCTGTCTGTTTGTTGTTTTGTAGGCCTTCGTAGGAAGACTTGTTTTTGAGTCTTGCCTCTGTATAGTACTAAAGGGAGGAATGAGAGTTTCCTGGCCTATAGGGTCCTTTTGCTAGGTGAGTTAACACTCAGGCTAGCATTAAAATACACGTGAAAGCAGACAGCGTCAAACAATCATACTGTACTTGACGGCTGTCTGAGGAGAGAGGATCTCCAATTTGGTACCTGGTTGCAGATAAAACTGCAACAAAAAAGCTAGCGGGGTAAATGTGTGTGAATGCTTAATTTGTCTATTGGTGTTTTTAATTTGTCTGCGTGGAAAGAGAGAGTGAAAGAATGATGAGAGAGAGAGAGAAGGAAAGGTCTGTGTCTGTGTACTGATGTCTCAAGAGTGTGTA
Organism: Nannobrachium achirus; assembly: GCF_963921795.1. Taxonomy (NCBI): domain Eukaryota; kingdom Metazoa; phylum Chordata; class Actinopteri; order Myctophiformes; family Myctophidae; genus Nannobrachium; species Nannobrachium achirus. The sequence goes on from NC_137815.1 coordinate 1,961,965, forward strand.
TGTGCGAAGGGCAGACTGATGTCAAGCAAATTAATAGAATATATATAGTCTAGGCTATATCTATCCAAGATGTTAAATACAAGACATGAGTCCATGAGAGGGAGAAGAGAGGCAGACACAGAAAGAGAGAGTAAGGGTTTTATCAAGGGTGTAAGAGTATCTCATCATTTAATAATCTTTTTGGAGCTCCTATGTAATTTACAATTTTCTTAAACATGATTGAATGTGATTCCTTTTGGGTGTTATTTTTAGGTGGAGGTATTTATTATTTGGGTGACAAGAATATTGTCACTGCTTCCTCCTAGTTGGGAAATGATTTGAATGATTGTGTTTAATGTATTTTAAAAGAAAGATGATTTTTAATGGCCTGGTTTCCATTGGGGTTTTATTGGGACTTTTTAGTTTTTTTATCTGTAAATACATTCTTTGAAATTCCAGGTGTTTTCGCCAGACAATTATGGTCTGGGTTTAAAGGGTTCAGGGATTTTCAATGTTTTAAGTGCAAGGAGTACATGGCATGAAGTTATACTTTCAAGACAAGTTCACCATATTTAGTTGATACATTTGAGATTGGCCTGAAAGTTTTCCACAAGTGGTTTCATTTATATGACAGCTTCATATATTTGCTTCACAGCATGTTCTTTTCTCTACAAAAGAAGAGTAAATAGGCTGGCACCTAAAGGGGGGTCTCATCTGTGAAAATCTCAAATCAAATGACACCTGTTTTTTGACCAGGCTGTATTTTCAAAGGCCTTTCAGATTAAAATTTTACCATTGTTGCTCCACCAAGTTTAAAATCTCGAGGCAGAAGCTTGCGACGCAATGTTTGTGAGCATGTGAGCTTGTAGATCTGCTATTTTTAGCTATTTCGGTAATATACTCTCACTTGCAGACGTGTCTGTAAGTGAGAGTGGGGGGGGGGGAACATAGAATTAAATTAAATTGAAATTGGAATGATAGGGGCTTAAAAGTCACAGTAAAATCCAATCCAAAATTGAGAATTATATTCTTCTAAGAAATGTAAGAAAAATATTGTTTAATGGTAGGTTAACAATTGCCTAAAATAGGACAAGAATTTCATAACATTTGAGTAAATCTGTAATGGAATCTGTTTCCACACACATCAACATCAACTACATATATCCAATATGAAAGGTTTGATCTGTCTATTATCCCCCACTTCTCCTCTTCCCAGAATAGCTGGCAGGGGGGATGGAAGGGGGGCAGGTGCAGAGGGGTTGCGTGTGTGAGTCAGACAGACCATAATACTGAAACAGGAAAACATTTCGGGTTTTACAAGTTAGTATGTATCAAAGTAAGTATTCAAAATATAGAGTTTCAGGGTGCTCAATCAATAATGTGAAATTGCTAATTAATGATGGCCTTTTTACAAGGTTTGATGTCCAATATTAGGTAACACATTATAAGTCTTACTGTATGAGAGTCTAAAACAGAGACCTGTGACAGGTCAAGAGTTCTATTTTTCGAAGGATCAATAGTCTACCTGATGGGTACATTTTAGCAATATGACATTTAATTGATAAATACTGTTTATTGAGGAATACTATTTATATTAATTTGTATTCAATTTAATTTAATTCTATTTTAACTAGCTGTAGGTAATACAAGAAAGGTATGAGGTTTGTAGTATGGAACTACACCATCACAATAGCATTTAAAAGCAATGTGTGTAAATAATAATCTTATCTTATTCAAAAATGGCAGACCTACAAGCTACAGATCAGGAAGGCCTATAACATTAAAGAAAGAAATTAAAAAACAACACAGAACTACTCCAGAGCATAGCATTATCAAAGGTATGCCAAACGGTCCAGTGTTTAAAAAGGAATCTTAGGAGTGGAGTGTGGGGAAAGTAATTATTGATGCCTTTATCTTTTAACTATTCAGTATGTATAATTGTTGATACATGTTTGAGGCAATATGTGACTGGCAGCATGTGCGCAAATGCTGTTCAGTCACTGTCGTCACACATGTATGAACAATACAAGTTTTGTTGTCAAGTTGTACATGTATCTAATTTATTTTGAAGTAAAATGTGCTGCCATTATTGAATTTCTTAAGTCTTAAGAAAAGGGGGGAAAAAAAGACATAGTGTGATTTTAAGTGTGAGCGATTTGAGTCATTGATTCTTTTAAAGTTTAAGCTACTGTAGCTATTTAAGCATAATCTTATGACAAATTTTTATTTTATGAAGCTATGGGTTGATTTATGTCTTATGTTGTATGGTGTCAAAGGATCCATTTTTTTGTGAATATGAAGTTAAATGTTCCAGGTGAATCTTTTCATAACTGTATTGTGAGTTTAAGGGTGAATTAATTTTGTAAAATTTGCATTTATTTGGACTTATTGATTACAGTCCAACTTTTGATAATGTATTATTATAATGATCTGTTTTGCTTTTAGGGGGATTTGACAGTCAAATATGTGGCCAGTATTTTGACATTGTCTCTTTAGAAACTGCCCAATTTCATTAGGGTTCATGGAGGCTGTCATGTTTTGTGTTTGGAATGTAACTAATTGAGTGACTAACAACTAATCAATAACAAAACTATTGGCATAATGCATGGAATGTTCTAATAATGCTATTTTATCCAATAAGAGGGAACACAACAGTTCCACGCACATTTGATAATGTCCTGTTTTTCCCTCCTTTTAATGACAGTGAGATTGACATATGGGATGTGAATTAATTCATTGTCTAAGTGGGGAATACCTGATTTCTGTTGTAGGAAAAGTATAAATGGTATATTTTTGGTTCTTTAAAAAATGTTTTAAAGTGGGGAACTGTCATGGAAATTATGAAGTATGTTGTAAAACATTATGAAATGAACAAAAATGTTGCTGCTATATGACTGTCTTGTCATACTGCCATGTGAATATCAGACTTCAGGCTTCCCGAGGATCCATTGATTTGATCAGCTGTGTCCTGACAGCTGCTTTGAGTTCAAACTTCCTGAAGTGTCTATTCTTATCGAGCTGTTAATATACAGTCCCTAACCTGTGCCTTGTTTAGTTATGCTGTAGGACTAGCAGCTGCAACAGGCTGGCCTGGCCTATCCATCTATATAGCTGACCGTATGACTTGAAAAGGGACAGTAAGATACCCAGGCCGCTGCTGGGGAGAAGGAGCTCTGTACCGAAGCACAAGGCTGAGGGCAGAGAAGGTTTTATACTTGAGTTGCTTTATGCTGTTTTAAATGGACTTGTTGCTATTGTCTCTAAATAAACGGAACATCTACTCGTCACCTTGGATTGGACTCATATTTCTCTTTGACACATCTTGCAATGCACCTGGTGTACAAAATACACTATACCTCCAAGATACCCATGTACCTGACAAACTACTTTAAAAACGTCAAGGGTGCACAATTACAACACCAGAGGCAGCTCCACTAATCACGTTCAACCCAGATTTGAATCTAAAGAAGGCTCAAATTCGTTCTCCTGCTATACCACAACAATGTGGAACGCCCTAGCCGCAAATTGTAACACTAGATTATTTTTATAATCGGATGAATCTAGGGTTGCAATACCTCCCATAGGCAGCCAATGCATCAAAAAAAAATGCTATCTGATTGTATTACACAACGTCAAACTCACCAATATTGCGGCTCTATGGAAAGCTTGGAATTTACTCTTGCTATCTGCAAAGTGTTTGTTTCAGAAAAATCCACCTTAAACATGTTATGATTTATTTTCTGTCAAGAAATCCGAGCAGACATGGTTTATTTTCTAAGTGTTGAACTTCGGAAGCACTCGTCTTCTATAACGCAACGTCCCGCTGCCTCCTGTATTATGTGACATTTAGAACCAGCTGGTCACAGCGATTTTCCACAAGCGCTTCCAAACTCCAGGACTTAGAAAAAATTATCACCTGAACCAAATTTCTTGATAGAAACTGGCTCATAACCTGTATACGGTGGATTCTTTTTAAACAAACACTTTGCAGATAACAAGAGTAAATTCCAAGCTTTCCATATTTCCATATTGGTGAGTTTGACGTTGTTTAATACAATCAGATAGCGAAAAACCGTTTTGATGCATTGGCTGCCTATGGGAGGTATTGCAACCCTAGATTCATCCGATTATAAAAAAAATCTAGTGTTGCAATTTAAGGCTAGGAACGCCCTACCGCTAGCCCTAAAGGAGCGTTAATCCCTAACAACCTTCAAAATTGGTCTGAAAAGTCATCTACAGACGGCTTCAACTCAAAACTTGTAAATAGACCAAGCCCATACTTACGTCCCCTTTTCCACTGTAAATATCTGCTTTTTCATATTTGTATTTTTGTATATATTGTTATGACTGCTTCCTTTTTTTAATTTGATGTTCATCCTATGCAAAGTACTGTGATCTATCCTTATTCAATGTTATAAGAGATACTTAAAGTGGTTCCTGTGTAAATAAGCTGATAAGCTTACTAGGATCCCCTTTTAGTTGACCTTGTACCAGTGATCTGTACTTTTTCCTATTGTAAACTAATAACATATAACATAACTTTTAAATCAATCAATCAATCAATCAATCAATCAGGTTAGCATCAGAACACTGAAGTACCCACCTGAAGAGAATTGTAACATCCGTGGCCATGGAATAAGCACTTTATTAGTCCCCCCAGGAATCCGCGATTCCGCGATCGCAGAAATTTTCGTGGAAATCGCGACCACCCGCGGATTTCACGGCCATTCGCGGACTTTTCTGACGGCCGTGGAATAACAGTCGCGAGTGGCAGCAGAGCGGCGGGAGTAGTTATTACTACTATTATAAAACGATGTGTACATGGTTTGATCAGTGGCCACCCCATACAGAGCCTGGGGAATAGCTTAGCTTCCCTCCTGAGTCCTGCTAGCACTGACGCTGTATTGGTCCGGTCCCACATTCGTTCCTGACAGAAACTGTGTCCTGAACTATAGTTCCTCCTGGCAATAACAATGCTAATGCAGAAGAGAATAAATAAATATTACACCCATACTAGGTAGTAGGTAGGCTATCCTCTAAAATATGGTTACTATGGGCATGGTTTGGATGACAATATAGTCTTTGCAACAGAAAGTAATTATTAAAAACAATAGCAATTAAAAAATGATAGATTTAATATTAGATTTTTATTCTCAAAAATGATTATTTGATTATTCTAACCAATAATTACAATTAAGCTATTTCATGAAGGGTTTTACTTTATTGTTAGAACTATATCATTTTCTGCTTGATAACTGGTCATTTCAGGTTGTTTTTTAATGTCCACGGAATCAAGAAATGTTCTCCGCAGAATTACGCAGAATCAGGATTGTTCTCCGCGGAATCAAGACTTTTTCTCCGCGGATTCCTGGGGGGACTACTTTATATTTGAAATTGAGCGTTGTGTGATCCATGGCTAGTTGCGCCAGATGGCCAAGTCATGGCCCATATCTGTGTGGCTGGTTCAGATAGGGATCTCCATGTATGGGCATACAATATATTTTATGTTGTGATTTCATGGGAACCACTTTAACAGAAAACAGAAACAGAAATATTAAGCCCATAATGTATCTACCAGGAGTTCATATGGGAATGCCCATAGATGGAGGAAGACAGCCATTATCTGTGTGGCTGGTTAAGACAGGGATCTCCATGTATCAGACATTCCAAGTCTCCCGGATGTTGCGGGAGTCTCCCGGAAATCAGCGTCTCCTCCCGGACACCTGCGAGTGGCACCAAACCTCCCGGAAATCCCGGCCGCTCCCGCAAATGTTGCCATATACGGCTGGATCCGGTCGAAAAAGGCGGATCTGCGACCCGCGGTGTGTTCTAATCCGGTTCTAATCCGTCGTCGAACTGTCAATCTGGCAAATGCATGATTGTAATTCGCTGTGGGAGATGTGGGCGTCTAAAAGTGACCAATCACTGGTCTGAGATGGAGACTGGGTTCTCCTCTCGAGAGTCGAGACTCTCACGCCCGAGAATATAATCAGCTCGTAACAGTAAACAGACAGGTTTTTGACAGGTCTTGCTTAATATGAATAAAATAACAGTACATTACAGCTGTCGGTTCTTTTGCGCTGGACATATAACTGGACAAGCTGCGTCAGCCTGTGCGACGCACGGCAGCCTGTGTCTCACTGTGAGAGTGACATAACCTTCTCCCAAATAGGTAAGACATAATTCTATAAATTAACCCGATTATATTAAGCCTAAATGGTTCCGCCGCCGTGCAGAACCGTTTTTAACAGTTTTTAACCATTTTAACCGTAGAAAAAATTGTAAAATCCGAGAACAAAAATATATTTTTTCGCGCGCACGCGCTTGCGAGAGCGGGTGCTGCGCGCGTGCACAGGGGAACTCCCGGAAATGGTGATCGCCAACTTGGGATGTCTGATGTATGGGCATGAAAGGTATGTACTACATACAGTACATGGATCTCAATATATGGATAACTGGTCCAATATACATCACTGGCCAGATGGCGAAGAATTAGTGCGACCTCGCACTCATGTCGCCCTGAGGCGTCTTACTAGTAACAAACTAGCTCCTTTCGGAACCCCTCACTCCACTGCTACGCAGCTCCGAGATGGGGTTCCTACTGGTCGCATGCTAGAATCTTCCGGCTGGGTGGACGATCCGCCGTTAGCGATCCCTTCTTACCTTTGGTGAACATTATATCCAAAAAGTGACGGGTTTCTGCTGATCTATAATCATTTTACTTCTTTATCGTGGAAGAAAAGTGAAGCACTGGGATGAAATAAAGACTTTATATCGCTCATTAGGTCAGCCAGTTCAGTTTTCCCCGTTGTGTATATACCACGTGACCAGGGGAGGCAGTAATGTTTTCCTATGTGGCTGCAACTTCCGGAATGTCTAAAAAACATGGGACCGGCTGACCTAATGAGCGACATAAAGTCTTCATTTCATCCCAGTGCTTAAATTTTCTTCCACGATAAAGAAGTAAAACGATTATAGATCAGCAGAAACCTGTCACTTTTTGGATAGAATGTTCACCAAAGGTAAGAAGTGATTGCTAAAACGGCGGATCGTCCACCCAGACGGAAGATTCTGGCATGCGACCGTTATGAACCCCATCTCGGAGCTGCGTAGCAGTGGAGTGAGGGGTTCCAAAAGGAGCTATAACAAACACATACATCCAGTGTGTAGTGTGGTGTGTGTGTAACAGACATACCTGCAGTGTGTAGTGTGGTGTTGTGTTAGCCTTACATTAATTCTCTCCTGTAGTAGCTTCTGCTTTGATGACGTCTATGGCTACAGGAGAGTCTTAACGCTTTGACAGACAGGTCGGGAGTATGGTCTGCAAAACTGCTACTGCGGCTCTACACATGCATACATGCGAGACATATCTTCCGTACAAGTTCTGCAAGGTGTATGCGACTTGTACGGTAGCCTTGTTTAATGTATTGTTAAATAAAATGAGTTTTTACCAAGTGTGTGTCTTTTCCAAATCGAGCAGCTCTGGTCTGGTTAAAGATGGCTGCACTTATCACGTGACGTTCATCCATTCCCCCATTCGTTCATACAAGGACATGACGTATGTGTATACGGAATAATGCTTCCAGCCACCAACGGGCGTTGTTGCAGCTAACATTGTAGCAAACGAGGAAAAGCTGTACACTTGGTAAAAACGAATTTTATTTAAAAATACGGACTAATACATTAAACAAGGCTACCGTACAAGTCGCATACACCTTGCAGAACTTGTACGGAAGATATGTCTCGCATGTATGCATGTGTAGAGCCACAGTAGCAGTTTTGCAGACCATACTCCCGACCTGTCTGTCAAAGCGTTAAGACTCTCCTGTAGCCATAGACGTCATCAAAGCAGAAGCTACTACAGGAGAGAATTAATGTAAGGCTAGTGTTGTGTGTGTAACAGACATGCCTGCAGTGTGTTGTGTGGTGTTGTGTGTGTAACAGACATGCCTGCAGTGTGTTGTGCGGTGCTGTGTGTGTAACAGACATACCTGCAGTGTGTAGTGTGGTGTTGTGTGTGTAACAGACATACCTGCAGTGTGTAGTGTGGTGTTGTGTGTGTAACAGACATACCTGCAGTGTGTAGTGTGGTGTTGTGTGTGTAACAAACATACATGGGTCAGTGACGTGACGCCCCAAAAAATGTGTTTTTAAAAAAACTTTAAATTGCAGGCATAAAAGTTATTTACTTTTGTTCTACTCACTCTCAACCTTATGGAAATACATTTTGTTTTTAGATATTTTATTGGAATCAGACTTTATTCAGCAGTTTGTTGTACTTGTGCCTAAAATCGTCATATGGTGAGACATGAAAATAATTGTTCATAAAATGAAAATGGAGTACATCTTTCTTAAGTTACTCACTTTATCAAAGTCCTTTATCATAACTAACCAGTGATCCACTATAGTTTTTTGAAAATTAATTATATCTGTATATTTTTTTCATAATCGACACTCTGTGTGAGGCCCATGTTCATGATCTGACAACATATTTTAAATGTATTCTGTCAAAACTTTCTCTAAAATTACACAAATATTTGTGACTCTTCCTGATAATATTCTCTATGTAATCCATAAACATTTTTTTGGTTTAATCATTAATAAAGGTATGATTTTTCACTATTTGGAATGTCACACCAAATGATTTAGTGTCACACTGTATGATCATATCTTCATCTGTCAAAGCAAACTGTGTTTTAACCTACCTATTAGTGAGTACTGAACTTTACTGATTGATTAAACAATTACCCAGGATAACATGGCCTTAATATTTCTGAACAGGATATTATTGTAGGGCTTTAACATGGGATAAGAAAGAATTGTAGTAGTAGATGGATGATGAGGATGTGCACAGGAATGCTACGCACACCTAAGTCTTCTGCCGGCCCACGGCAGAAGGATCCTAAAGAGACAATAAGGCGCATAGCCACACTTGGAGCCAAGGCAACATTTTATTAACACCAATTAGTGGAAACAGAACTCAGCATTCAGGTAAATTGCTTTTTTCCGATGTCTCCTGAACTTGAACACAGCATTTTGTGTTGAACAAATGTAATTAGGAATCATGACATTACACCACATCTCCACTAGCTAAAGAGTGCTGGGTTGCGCAACTCCGAAAATAGCTGATCTACAAGCTCTCGCAGCACAACGTGTTGAGAGCTTGTAGATCAGCTATTTTCGCTAGTTTTGTCTCGGGTCCTACCTTAACACTGTCCACTGTCCAGTCCAGTAAGTGAAAGTACAAAAGTATTAGATCAGATTAGATTATACATTTAGACTGTATTGTACATCAGTCGTATTTGGTGAGGGTAGCAAACCGGCTGCCTTGTTGCGGTTCTGCTATGCCACAGACAACCTCCTGCTCTTCGTAGAAAATGCAGTCTCTCCCCTTTGGCTCCTCTCTCCTTGCTGGGTCATTGTTTAGTTTCTCCCTGTACTTTCTCGTTCTCTCAGCACTTGTCATTTTCCAGCTGACAAAAGAAAATGGAATGTATAGTTTATAGTCCAGTCATTTTAGGCCAAAATTAGGCCAAACCTGGAACAAATTGCAATAGTAGCAAACTCAACTGATTTTGTATCCTCAATATGTCCTTAGTGAGGGGAAAAAAAGTCCCAAGGAATCCCATCGGGGCAAAGTTTTGAAAACGACCTATCTACCTTCACTTACTATACACTACAATATAAAGGAAAAAATGACTGAAAAAAGATCTGCTTTAAGTGGGATGTGAGGGGTCAAACTAGGGGTTTTTAATTATTCTGAATTATTCTGAATCCATCGGATGGCATACCCCCAGAGGTCTTGAAGAACTGCGACCTAGACAACCTCATCCTAGACTTTTGCAACAATGCTCTACAGCACAACAAGCAACCTGAAATATGGTCTCTGTCTAATATCATCCCGGTGCCTAAAGCTGGAGACCTCTCAAAGCCAGACAACTACAGAGGCATCAGCCTGACATGTATCACTGCTAAGGTCTTCAACCGAATGATACTGAACAGGATACGGCATGCCATCGACCCTCACCTGAGAGAGAACCAAAATGGTTTTCGAGAGGAGAGAACAACCGTAGCACAGATCCTGGCATTAAGGAGATTAATAGAGGAGGTGAAAAAGAACAACCTAGCAGCTGTACTGTGCTTCATTGACTTCAAAAAGGCTTTTGATTCTATCCACAGAAGCAAGATGGTGAAGATCCTTGAGGCCTACAATGTCCCTCCCAACATTCTCCGGGCTATCGAGACCATGTACGTAAAAACAAGGGCCAAAGTGGTGACCCCAGATGGCAGCAGTGAGGTGTTTGACATCCGAGCTGGGGTAATGCAAGGAGACACCCTAGCCCCCTACCTCTTCATCATAGTTCTAGATTATGCGCTCAGGAAAGCCATAGGGGGACGGGAACAAGAGCTTGGCTTCACGCTAACACCAAGGAGGTCAAGACGGCATCCCGCAGTAGTTCTGACAGACCTGGACTATGCGGACGACATCAGCCTGCTCTCCGACAGCATGGAACAAGCACAAGAACTCCTGAACAGGGTGGAGATAGAGTGTGCCAAAGTTGGTCTCAGGCTAAACGCTAAGAAAACTGAGGTTATCACCTATAACCTACCTGATCACTCACCTCTGACAACAACAGAAGGAGCTGTGTTGAAGGAAGTCAAGGACTTCAAGTACCTGGGCGCATGGGTCGACTCAACTGAGAAAGACCTTAAAGTAAGGAAGGCACTCGCTTGGAGGGCCCTGAACGGCATGAACAGTGTATGGAACTCTAACCTCCCCCGCCAAATCAAACTTAGCTTCTTCTTTGCAACGGTGGAGTCTGTTCTCCTCTATGGCAGTGAATGCTGGACCCTGAAGCCAACCCTGCAGAAGTCTCTAGACGGGTGCTACACTAGAATGTTGCGTGCAGTACTCAACATCAACAGGAGTGCACATGTTACAAACGAGAGCCTGTATGAGGGAATACCAAAGGTAAGCGAGAAAATTGCCACCAGAAGAATGAGACTAGCAGGACACTGCCAAAGACACCAGGAGCTTCCAGCCAGCAAATTGGTACTGTGGGAGCCAACACACGGGCACCGGCCGCGAGGACGTCCCACAAAAACATACGTGGACGTACTCAAGGAAGACGTAGGGACACAGAACACCAATGAGCTGGCCAGATGTATGGAGAACCGAGATGACTGGAAACAACGATGGAGGGCTCGTCTGAGGACGACCTAGATAGATAGATGAATCCATTGCAATCATTTGTTTTGCACGAAAAACATTCCTTGGGCCAGAAATGGCCACTCAAAACGTCAATTTTCATCAATTATCATCAATTTTCAGTCTTTTGGGGTCCGTTTTTAGCCCAAGGAATGTTTTTCATGCAAAACAAATGCTTGCAATGGATTCAGAATAATTAAAAACACCTAGTTTGACCCCTCATATCCCACTTAAAGCAGATTTTTTTTCAGTCATTTTTTCCGTTATATTGTAGTGTATAGTAATTGAAGGTAGGTAGATCGTTTTCAAAACTTTGCCCCGGTGGGATTCCTTGGGACTTTTTTTCCCTCACTAAGGACATAATGAGGATACAAAATCAGTTGAGTTTGCTACTATTGCAATTTGTTCTAGGTCTAACCCTAAAATGACTGGACTATTAAGACAAAGAGAAAATATTGTTTAGATTGAAACAATATGTTAAGGTTTCTGTGAAGGGGTTTCTGCTCTGTCTGATGAATTTGAAGTATCACTGAATGAAGCTAAATTACATTTTATGTAAAAATATTTAAAACAAATGTTTAAATGTACAAAAGAAACATGGAACTTTGTTATTTATTGTTATATCTGTAGTTAAATACAGTATAAATCATATGGTGTGACAATCAAGTCATATGGCGTGACAAGCAGACATGTCACACCATTATGATTAAGTGTCACACCATATTACGTTTTCTGCATTTAGGTTTACCTTGAGGCTACTATGTACACATTAGCATGCTAACAGCATGCTAGCTATAACAAAGCAACCTAGATCTACATGGAAATATGACCAAAACATCAAATAACTTAAGCTTTTTTTAATGAAAAGGTGTCACACCAACAGACATCCAAAGTGGTGAGTTTGTCAAAGTTTCAACAAGATGGCATTTCATGAAAATTTTAAAATCATAACTCACCTCAGACACCTGTCTTGCAGTTGTGCTGGGAGTGCTGAATAGCCTTACAGAAGAAGGACCTCTCTAGCCAATAGGTGTCCAAATAATTGCCTGTTTAATTTGTCCAAACTAGTGTCACACCAAATGATTTTGGTTTGGGGGACAAAATGTTTTTGATCAGAAATGACTGAAAACATTATGCTTTGACTTTGAAAAGATATAGGCTCACAAATAGACATTTTTTTAGCCTAAATTCATTTTCAAATGATTTTTAGCAATTATTTTTCTTAGTTTTATTCAAGTTCCCACTTTGAGAAACAAGGTCAGGACAGTCACACCATATGAGTTTTGCCATGTTCTGAAGAAATGAGGAATGAAATGTTTTAATCTTGAGTAAGTTCACATAAAGCTTAATGTCCTGCACAATATTCAGAAGGTTTTTGACAAATATATTTTTTATTTATACATGTTTGACACCGAGGACAGCGAAAACGTTACGTCACGTCACCCACCCACATGCAGTGTGTAGTGTGGTGTGTGTAACAGACATACCTGCAGTGTGTAGTGTGGTGTTGTGTGTGTGTAACAGACATACCTGCAGTGTGTAGTTGTGTGTTGTGTAGTGTCTCCATCTCTCTCTGGAAGAGGTTGCACATGACCTCTGCGGCCGCACGGAGGCGCTCCAACACAAACACTCTGACATCGAGCTTCACGCCACAAACATCAACACTTTGTTGCTTTTCCAAAACACACAATATCTCCTCTCCCACCGACGTCATGTGTTCATTTATCTTCAGCCGTACAGACTCCATTTGAAGCGTTTTAACTCCTTTTAATATGAGAAGCTTTTCACCACGCGCTGTGTCCCAACCACCATGAAACACCAACACTGAGTGAGACACCGCCGCCGAGCGAGCTACAGCGAGTCTCCGTGTGGAGCGTTGCGAAGTCCGTCCGAGTTATGTCCTGATAGGGACAGAATAGTACATCTTCGTCCCCCCGACTTTCTGCACCTCCGCGCTGTCCAAGTGAACACAGCGGAGCTTCTTGCCCCCCGGCAACCACCGTTATGCTTAGGTTCGTTGGTAAACGGCAGGTCACGTCCCAAAACCACCATGAAACACCAACAGTTCCTTTGTTGTGAAAACACCACGCCAGGCGAGAAACATTCTACTTCCGGAGGATCCGGCTTCCGGATCAACGTGTTTAACGCATGCGCAAGCCCCCTGGTGGAGGAGATGTGTAACTGTCACTGAATGACAGAAACGGACAGAGACAGACAGACAGACAGACAGACAGACAGACAGACAGACAGAAGTCAGGCAGGCAGGCAGGCAGGCAGGCAGGCAGGCAGGCAGACAGACAGACAGACAGACAGACAGACAGACAGACAGACAGACAGACAGACAGAGAGACAGACAGACAGACAGACAGACAGACAGACAGACAGTACCTGTATTATCCCAAGGTGGAAAATCAGTCGCCTGGAGGCAGCACAGCAGTTTAAGGATATTTACAAAGTTACAGACAAGTATGAAAAGAAAAAAATGAACAGTGTACAGTAAAAGAGCAAGGTACACCAAAAAAGGAACGTTTAATATTCGGAGGGGTTCTCACCCATTTCATAAAAAAAATGAAGAATATTGTGGCTACAGGCCATCAAAATGGGGTTCCAGTGGTCCTAAAGTAGTGGTGGGAATGGCTAATTTCAGGGGCCGTCCATACGACACCGGATTTCATTTGACCGGGGAGGTAGATCCACGATTACCCTAGCCTGGCGGAGCCAGACGTTATTATCTGTGTTCACTCCTTCCACAGTATAACGTCTGGACTTCGGCCCATTGGCAGCTTGAAAAGTGGGCGGGAGTACTCGCCTTGACAGACAGACTCCTCTAACCAATCAGCGTTGCTAAACATCTGACGTCATCACAGTGCGCTAGAGCAGAAACACGCGGGCTCCTCTCAGCAAGACGCTCCACTCTAACCTTCATGATAGCGACGCTCAATGATACAACCAAACCAACTGACCTACTAGCATAGCAGCCAGTCGTACTTATTACTCACTAAAAGTTTTTGTTTTTTGTTTACGTGTGTCAATGTCTGTTACCGCGGATGTAAACGATTTCTGCCGCCTCTGCCATGTTAACTGCAGAAATAATGGCGCTCTGTGTAATACCAAACCAATATGGGAAAAGGGAGGCAAAGACGTTTATCAACGTTTGGATAAACTTGGTTTAACGTTGCAGCGCCAGGTACGCAAATCCTTTAGAATTTGTACTAAGTGTTTCAGATCAATTGAGAGGATAGAACAATCATTATTAACTATCCAAGCGTGGAAACGTTCGGAAGAAGAGCCATGTACAGACGTTTGTGGAACAGAGAAAAGACAACTAGAGTCTCCGTCGAAGACCCCAAGGAAGGTTAAAAAAAATAGATGTCTTCCCCCAACTCCCAGTCGCACAACAGAAACTCAAAATATGTCCCCACGACAAAGTGTGACAGAGGTAAGTTGTAATGTAGGCCTACTACAACTGAATTAGATCAGCTACTTATCAACATGTCTTTAGTAATATTTGATGTAGAGGATGATGTACTAATGCACTGGTTCTCAACCTGTGGGTCAGGGGGGTCCCCAGATGATTAACTTAATATGCAACATTGTTTTCCTCACAAAACAGTAAACAAACCACCATACGGTTTAAAGGAGCTATAGTCAACTTTTTCATTGTAGGGCCGACACTTTGTTTACATCCTAGTCTATAGACTAGAATGTAAACAAAGTGTCGGTCTGACAATGGCCAAAATGATTATTTTATCATTATTTTACGCTTTTTGTGGTATTTTTTTAACTCATTGAATGCCCTTTTCAAGATGGCCGCCAAGTACCAGGATGCCACGCTCCTAAATTTCTAGTGCACGGTTCAATTTTTAGTGCACGGATCGTGCACGCCCATGCACCATATATGCACCATATGTGTAGTACTTTTTAACAGCTTTCAAACAAAAAAATCCGCTTGGAAATCCGTTCAGGCATTCATGAGATAGAAGCCTTCAAAGTCAGACAAAACAAACACTGCCACCTTCCTAAATTTCTAGTGCACGGATCAATTTTTAGTGCACGGATCGTGCACGCCCATGCCTAGATCATGCACCATATGTGTAGTACTTTTTAACAGCTTTCAAACAAAAAAATCCGCTTGGAAATCCGTTCAGGCATTCATGAGATACAAGCCTTCAAATTCAGACATTTTGACAAATTCTGACATTTTGAAAGATGTGTTTGTTATGGGGCTAAACATGCAATTTCGCAATTGCGATCATGCCTAATACATTTGAGGCATTTTTAGAAATTTTTTTATAAAAAAATGTTTTGAATTTTTTATTTTATTTTTTTCAAAATGGCTTCCAACTCGGGAAACTCGGGCTGTGGCAGCCTGGGAGTACTGTAATAACTCGTGAAACTCGTGCCTTGGCAGTCAATAATAGAAACACATATATGAAGCTTATTTTTTTATAAAATATTTTCGAAACATTCTTTTTATTTTAGCATCCGTTTTTCAAGAAAAAGTTGACTATAGCTCCTTTAAGTGTAAAGAGGGTATCAGCACAGTTTTAAAGTGACAATTTCAGTACTTTTTAATACCTCTAAAATGAGAAATTAAACATTGGCCAAATTGTCCAATATTAGAGGCAGATAATTGTGAAAATAGCAGATCTACATGCTCACATGTAGTGAGCATGTAGATCAGCTATTTTCACAATGTAATTGTGTTATAAAAATGTAATGCTTGTCAGGGTAGGGTGGGGGGTCCCCAGTTAAAATATGATTGTTATGGGGGTCACAGCCTGAAAAAGTTTAGAACCACTGTATTTATGTAATAAACCTTTCAGTTGCACTTGCAATCCAGTAGCTAAATTAACATTGCACACCACTTTATTAGATTAAACTGTATGCAGATATACTAGTGTTAAATTAATCTATATCTGTATATTTTTGTTATTGTTTTATTCTTCACCATATGTGTTTTTGTCTCTTTCTTCATGAATGATCGCTGGGGTTTGCCAGTTCCCGTCTGGTAGGGATTCTCCGGTCAAGGCCAGGAGAAGTTTGTTGAAGGAGAAGGAGTTTGTGACAGACAGGTAAACTGGTGAAGATTACTTCACACATTTGTATGTAGTGGAAATAATCCAGAATCAGGGCCATTCCTGGAAATAATTTAAAATGAGAAAAACTGTTTGCCAGGCTTTGAAAATGTTTGGAATTAAATTTTTGGGGGAAATAGCACTAGCAAAAGTAGCAGATCTACAAGCGGCGTGTTTCGAGCTTGTAGATCTGCTAGTTTTCGTGCTTGTATGTGGTGCTGTACTATGATCAAGTAGAGTGTTTATTTATATTTAAAAAAAAATGTAACATGTTGAGTGGAAATATCTGTCCAAATGGTTTCTTTCTAGGACATAAACATAAATCATAAATATAGCTGCAAGCAGCGATAAAGTGGCCAAGGCAGAAAAAGCAGGAAAGCAAAAAAGCATCAAGGGAAAGCAAAGAAGAAATCAAAGAAAAACTAGAAGCAGTGTTCTTCCGAGCAGGTCTCCGGCAGGTCAGGTGTTTTTTTTTTTTTTTTTTTTTTTGCCTAGTGGTGACTATAATAGGCCAAAGTGAAAAGGGTACGACGTGTTCTTGGGCCTTTCACGGCAATCGGACGCTGCATGTGGGATTTGAGGCATTTTGTGCCAAAAATGTGTTTTGCAAAAATTGACCCGCTGGTGGTGCTATAACAGGCCAATGTGGGTGGCATCTGTTCCTTGGTCTAGTGGGAATGTGTGTGCAAAATCTCACACACATAGCAGGCTGCGTTTGAGGCATTTTGTTCAAACAAGAGCAATCCTGCAAACCTTGGAATTCAATGTTAGCCAATTAGATAGAATATGATATCGGACAAATCCGTCATGATTACATCACTGTAGCGATACTGTGTACTGATTCGTGTGATTTTCGGATAAAATCTGAAGGAGTAATATCGAAGAATGTGTTTTACATACTGTAAGTCTGCCTTCTGGTGGCGCTATAAATGGCAGATGTGAAAAATGCAGGGCACAGGTTTTTCCTTGGCCTCTGGGAAGTGTGCATACAAAGTTTTACACTAATCAGTGGTTATAGGTAAAAGCACAAAATGGCCTCTACACAACATATATGCAAAAGACTGTAGGCCTATAACAGACATAAAATACTGTGATACTATTTACCTGGACAATTTATGTTGCTGTACATAATAAGCCTTGCCGAGCCATGAGGCCCATATGACTTGACAGAGCCATGAGGCTCATTCTGTAGCGTGAGGCAGCTTGATGTACAAGTACACCCCTTGACATGACTTAAGCATGTCGCAGGGACTTACCCCCAATCCAACCCTTGATGCTGAGTGCCAAGCAGGGAGGCACTGGGTCCAATTTTGTATAGTCTTTGGTATGACACAACCCGGGTTTGAACCCGGATCTCCCAGTCTCAGGGCAGACACTGAAACCACTAGGCCACTGAGCTGGTACATGATATCATTGCAATCCTTGGTCATCACAACATAGGTGTAGACATCACAGTTTGTATTATAACGCTTGGTTCAGGAGTTATGATGCAAACTACATTATTTAGTAATGGCGGATATTATTATTATTGGGAAGGCTCCATATCAGACATTGTTCAAGGATCCAAACTGTAAAGTCTACCAAATGTCATGATTTTAAGCTTATATCAACCCCAAGCGGGATTCGATCCAATGTCCTTCTGCATGAAAGGCACATGCCCTGACCACTACACTAGACAGCCACAGGATCTGTTAACCATGTTTGTTTTAAAAAAAAGAAAAAGTTCTATGTAGGCTGAGTGCCTTGATTTTATTGATTTTCTTTTTCTTCATATTTTGGAGGCTTGGGGTGAAATCAATCTGAGTAAATGTAATCTGAGTATTTCTGAAATTTTCGAGTGATCATATTTTCTTGTGCACGTGACCCCATATTGGAGGCCATATTGGAGGCTCGGTCTAGCCGCCTGTGCCCTATAGACATATGCACTCTGCTTAAAGATATTGCACGCACACGCATGCACGCACGCCACACAGCGAGAGAGCTGCAAGGCCCTATCCATGGGCTGTGTTTATTATTTTTCCTTTATCTTGAGTTTTGCCTTTTGTTCCTGAGTTCTATTTTTGTCAAAGTTTATTTTTGCTATTTTTGAATTTTGGGTTTCATTGTAGGCTACAAAATTGTATGGAGGAGGCTGGATAAATGAAAATCTTAAAACACCCCTCTTAAGCCGTTCTTTAGAGCCTAGGCCATCAGCCAACTTCACACACTGGTTTAAAAATATTAGAATGCCCAATAAGCAACTATAGTATTTTTAGAGACACAAATTGCTTATTATAAGCAGACATGGCAACCCAGGTACATTCAGAGCCCAGAACTACTGACACTTTAATGCAAGGACAACAGGAAACCAAATGATGTTTTTCAGGACAGCTTTTTCAGCCTCCGCCTCTTTCAGGATATGTACAGGATAACGGGGGCGGTGCCAGGAATAACATGAATATATAGAGATAAATACTGAATAAAAGTACAAAGGTATTGGCATCAACTTGAAATTTTTTGAAAATAGCAGATCTACAAGCTCACAATGCAATGCAACGCATGAGCATTTACTGGAGTAGCCTAGAAGTAAGAGTATACAAGTGAAGTATAAAATACCTCAACATTATACTAAGGATAGTATTTGAGTAAATGTACTCAGTTACTTTTACACCACTGGCATTGTAGACCCAGATGCTTGTGAAACATGATAAAGAAATAGTCATGCAATAGTATGAATTTCAGTTTATTTACACAAAGATTTGCAATTGCAAAACATTATAGCAGCATTATTTTTCTGTAAGTGGCTAGCAGAGTCAGACTTAAATTAAACTAAACTTAAATTGTTTTTATTGAAAAAAGTTGAAGTTTTCATTTGTCAACGGATCTGAGCTTCGTGTATCTATTCGGCATCTAGAGCGAATATTTTAACACAAATAGGCCTATTTACTTTTGGGATCCCTGGAACAAAATATTGTGAGATGGGGTCTGCAGCCAAATACTTTTTTCTTCCATAACTCACTTCAGTGCAGGTCCAACTAACTACCTTGTCTGTCCCTGTGGCCTCCTTTAAATAGAAGTGGACTGTACCACAGGACAGAGCCCCAATTAGCAACAATACTTAAATACTTCCAAAATAACCCATTGCCTAAAATTAACCTATACACTAAAGATGCATTATTATTACATTGTTTTTATTGTTTTTTCAATTTTACAGCTAAACACATACCAGTCACAAAAAAAGATGCGTTACTATTAAACAAATATAATTTGGGTGGAAACTCATTAACAATTTAAATAAACAAATTACTCTGAAACCCCTTCTCCTTCACAGCACTTGGCATGTTCCTATTACTCGAGAAACAGCCCACAGCAGTCCAGGAGAGACCCAGGAGAAGTGGCCACACCCATTATAACCACCACCCCAATCATTCAATAAACTGGCAGGCATAAACATTAAAATGCATTGGCTTGTAGTTTGGTCCACTAGCAATTTATACTTTCCAAAGCATATGCTACACCTGTTGTTGCAGAAGAAGGTGTTGGTTGGAGGAATTACATTGATGACACCATTAAATAAAACTCAAGAGACCAAACTGTATTGCGAGAGATTATATTGAAAAAGGAAAAGGAAAATAAAGCATGAATGCATACAGTTGATATTCACATTTGATTCCCAAATATCAGTCCGGTCAAAGTTCTTGGTAGTCAAGTCAGTCAGAGTGTTCAATGTTCATAGGGCAAAGTGTAGATTGGGATTGAGAGAACTGGGGGGAATGTTTGTGTATGAGTTGCTGCCGCTGAGTTTCCTACCCATGACCATAGTTGAAACAGGACTGGGATCATACAGGGATTGTACAGGGCTGGCTTGCCATCATTCAGTTCAGTTCCTAGCCAAAAAACCTGGACTGGATACAGAGAAAAAGGCAAAATGAATATAAAATAAAATGAATACAAAATAACAAATTCAGTTAATCTGCCGATCTACCAGCTTAAAAAAATATTCTGCTAATCTGCTGATCTACAAGCCGTCTTTAAACTCAAAATACATCAATTCAATAATCAATTTAGCAGCTTACATACAAGCATTATATTCAAAAATAAATATTTTTTACATTTAAATCCCAAAAAACATTACATTACAGAGCACATGGTCACTCACCAAGTCACAATGTTCCTCATTCACACAGCCAGTGTAGCGAGTGGATCAGGTAGGTATGGTATCTAAAAGTCAAATTATTGCATGGGTAAGTATACAAGTAGGTCGGGAGTGGCTTATTGTCGGTATCAGCCGGTAACACGCGGGAGTCTGTCCCCGTTACAATGCGCTAGACCCCTGGGAGATGGACTGCTGAGGTGGAGCGCCACACCTACCATCAGCTCCCAGTACTTGCCGCACGACTTGCCAAGCCGTGCTACTCCTACGCTGAGTTGGCGGTGCCCGGAATCGAACCCATGACCTTGCGGTACAAAGGCAAGAGCTCTACCGACTGAGCTACCCGGGCACAAAGTATAAATAATGAATTAATTAAACTGTCAGAACTTGGAATAGTTGTTGAAATAAATAAAGAGTACATACCTGCTGCCTGTAACACCTCCAGTGTTGTGGACCACACTGTGCAAGTTACTGCAGAAAGACTGACTTTATACTGGGTGTGGTTTGATTGCAAATTGCTGGGCAGCTGTGTTTGGGTCTATTCTGCATTAGAGGTGGGATTTATGGCTCTTTGAAGTGAGACAGTACCATCGATCTGGCTCACTAAAAAGAGCCGTTCAAAAGACTGGCTCATTTGGCTCCTTGTATATTTATATATTTTTAAGAAGAATTTGTTTAAACATGAATCCACAAGGTGGCACCACATTCCTCTGCTGACAGTTGAGATCACAATTTAGTATTTACCCTTTTCATAAAATGTGTGTGTAAATTAAGCTACCTTGACTTTTGTTATTCATAAAACACCTAAAAAAAACAAGCAGGCAACAATGAACTCGCTCCTCCACTTGTTCTCTCTCTCTCATTCACTCACTGTACTCAGTCAGTACTCAGTGGAGTAGCAAGGAGATGTTGAATTGGGGGGAGGGGGTCTCCCCCCCAAATGAACGGCTCTCTACTGCGCGAACCGGATCCCATCGTTCACTTCAAAGAGCCGTTCAAAAGATTCGATTCGTTCGCGAACGTCCCAGCTCTATTCTGCATCAAGCCTAAGGCCCAGATCATGGGAAACCCCTACTCACATCAGGGTGGGGGGTCCCCAGTTCAAATATGATTCTTTTTGGTTTCAGTGATATTTGGACTTACCCTCTACAGTATTTCATCATGAAAATGTGACTTTGCACGTATGTTTTAGAGGCAGAAGAATAATTTGCATAAAACTTGCAATGTTGATTGAATTATTAAAAAAGCATGTTTCAATTTGAAAAAAATCCGATCTGACAGATCTTTAGATATTGGTCCAAAGTTCATGTAAAAAAAGTTCCGTGCACGTGACGCGAAAGTTCCGGAATAAAAGCGGGTTTAAGTGTTTTACGAACTGCTCAAAATGGCGGAAAATCTAAGGGCGGAGCTTACTTAACAAAGACACGGATGTCTTCCGCTTGAGTCAAGGCACGCGTGTAAGCAAGTTGCATGTCTTCAAACGAAACGAGGCATGACTTATGCCCCTTTAAAGTTTGAGTTTTCAAACTTCGTATAGCGCCCCCCTTTGGCCAATTGGAGTAAGATTGCTTTCAGTGATATTTGGACTAACCCTCTACATATTTGCCAAATGCCATGAACATGTCACTTTGCATGTATGATTTAGAGGCAGAAGAATAATTTGCATGAAACTGCATTATACAGTGAATTATTAAAAAATAATGTTTCGCTTTAAAGAAAATCCGGCCGCTGTGCGATGACCGTGTTGGTCCAAAGTTCATGTAAAAAAAGTTTCGCGCACGTTATGCGAAAATCCCAGGAGGAGACAGATTTTGACTGTTTTTCATATAATTCAAAATTGTGGGAGAGGTTAAAGGTCAGAGGTCAAAAGTCAGAGCGTAAAAGTTGTTCGGCATGAGGAGACGCATAAGTGTATACAGGTTTCATTGCTGTACCTGAAACAGGGCATGAGCTACACCAGTTCAAAGTTTGCACTTTCGAAGGCTTCCTACAGCGCCACCCTTTGGCCGATTGTTGCGAGCTTCGCGTTTTAGCCGTTTGGCATAGTCCTCTGCCATACTGCCATGAACGTGTCACTTTGCATGTATGATTTAGAGGCAGAAGAATAATTTGCATGAAACTGCATTCTACAGTGAATTATTAAAAAATAATGTTTCGCTTTAAAGAAAATCCGGCCGCTGTGCGATGACCGTGTTGGTCCAAAGTTCATGTAAAAAAAGTTTCGCGCACGTTACGCAAAAATCCCAGGAGGAGATAGATTTTGACTGTTTTTCATCTAATTCAAAATTGTGGGAGAGGTAAAGGTCAGAGGTCAAAAGTCAGAGCGTAAAAGTTGTTCGGCATGAGGAGACGCATAAGTGTATACAGGTTTCATTGCTGTACCTGAAACAGGGCATGAGCTACACCAGTTCAAAGTTTGCACTTTCGAAGGCTTCCTACAGCGCCACCCTTTGGCCGATTGTTGCGAGCTTCGCGTTTTAGCCGTTTGGCATAGTCCTCTGCCATACTGCCGAGTTTCGTAAAAAGCGACTGCACGGTCTAGCCGCTAGAGAAAAAGTGGCGGAAGAATAATAATAATAGTAATGATGAAGTCCAATATCAATGAGTGGCCATTTGCCACTTCGTGGCCTTGGCCACTAATAACTTGAGATCCAGTGGATCCAATATACTGTAGCTATAATTCAGTCTCATGTTAATATTTTCAATTTGGCTTCTGAGGGTCACTGGAACTAAATAATTTGAGATGGGCGACTGTGGCCAAATACATGATTTTGGGGGTCATTGACATGAAAAGGTTTGAGTACCACTGACATAGAAACAGGTTTTACAGATTTAGGAGACATTTGTAGAATCGTGTTTATTCAAAGACTTGCTCAAATTGTCACAATTCTTCAAAATAGCAGATCCACATTTGCTGCGAGCTTGTATATCTGCTATCTGTCAAAGTTAAAGTATAAAATAATTGTTACAGTAATAATGCGTTCAGGTCTAAATGCTTTAAAATGTAAAGTACAATGTGTTGTGAAGAGACTTGGGTTGGACATAAACTATGTGGAGCTTTTGTTAATTTTGAATCTGGATATTCCATGTTTCTGCCAGTTATCAGTGATGCTATATACTAGTATACTATAATATCAATACTATACTTTCGACAAACGTCATTCCAGTGTTGACCTTGTTGTGTTACAGACAGCCGTTAGAGCAAGTTTTGACGGAAAGTGAGCTGCAAGCGCACAGATCCCTCCTGGTGAGCAACACCCTTCACAAAGCCAGGAGAAGTTTGTTGAAGGAGAAGGAGCTTGTGACAGACAGGTAAACTGGTGAAGATTACTTCACACATTTGTATGTAGTGGAAACCAGTAAGACTCCCTAATCGGGAGATAAGCGACCGTAGGTCTCGCTAGAAGAGGGCCATGTGAGAAATGAGGGGTGGGGTCTCCGCGTTGCCTTGGCGGACGAATAGGTACCGGCCCCGGCTCTCCCGGACGCTCCTAGGCCGAGTTAGGGCATTTTATGTGAGCTGCAGTGGAGGGGGTCCTCCACTGGGGGCGCCACCACTTTTGCATCCGTTCTGGAGTAGCAGGAGTGGGTGGTCCCCGGGAATTCCCCGTGAGCAGCCCCGTGGGGGTGGTCATTTGGTCATTTTTGCACATTTGGTATTTTTTTTACACCTGGGGGTCCCCCAGGGACCTGGGGATCCCTGGAACTCCGGGGGTCCTTGGAGGTTGTAGTTTGGCAGGTAAGGAGTGTGTGTGCAAAATCTGGCATGGATCGGGGCAACGGTTGCGGAGATATGAGCAGGGCAAAAGTGTGACGTCTGACGTGTGACGGACGGACGGACGGACTGACTGACTGACTGACGCACGGACACCTGGTGGAGCTTTCTGTAGTAAGTGCGACCTATGGTCGCAATAATCCAGAATCAGGGCCATTCCTGGAAATATTTTAAAATGAGAAAAACTGTTTGCCAGGCTTTGAAAATGTTTGGAATTAAATGTTTTGGAAAATGGCTCAAGCAAAAGTAGCAGATCTACAAACTGTCACAGCTTGTCTCTGTGTATCTCTGTCTGTTACGCCTGACACTGTGGTTCTATGGGTTTGTTCGCTCTGTCATCATGCTCTGGCGTCACTTTGATGTCAGGGGAACCACTCTTAACAGAATGGGTTTGCCGCTCTGACATCACGCTCTGGCTTGATGTCCCTTGGACACTATGTGGAGCTTTTGTCAATTTTGAATAAACGGTCACAGCTTGTTTCTGCCAGTTATCGATGATGCTATATACTAGTATATACTATATAATATCAATACTATACTTTCGACAAACGTCATTCCAGTGCTGTTGACCTTGTTGTGTTACAGACAGCCGTTAGAGCAAGTTTTGACGGAAAGTGAGCTGCAAGCGCACAGATCCCTCCTGGTGAGCACCGCCCTTCACGAAGACATGGGACTACTCCAACTGCAGGTTAGTTGGCGTACAGTACCTGTGCTGAACACTGCTTCAAAACAAATGGAGCTGGGAAAGTTTATGTAACTTCCCGTATCTGATCATATTACAGGACAGTTTAGGCATTTACAGTTTACAGTTTAGGCATTTAGCAGACGCTTTTAATCCAAAGCGACTTACAATAAGCAGATAACATCACAATAATAAACAAGATAATATGTCAGTACATCATCAACAATATAACAAATGCAAATGGATATCTATCTAGAAAAAACACAATATAATCAAAGTTCTGAAAAAACCTAAGAAACAAAAACAAATGCTAACTAGCTTCATGTATTCATTGATTCTTTTTCTGTAGTGCTAAGGGTTTAGGTGGAGTCTGAAAAGGTGAGTCTTCAGTCCACGGCGAAAGCTAGCGAGTGAGTCCGTTGTTCTAAGTGCGACAGGGAGTTTATTCCACAACTTGGGGGCCAGGAGGGCAAACTGTCTCGGACGAGTGGATTTTTGCCCTGGAGTTTTGAGCGAGGGTTCTGTCAGCATCCCTGTGTTGGCTGATCTAAGTGACCGGGTGGGGGTGTAGGGGTTGATCAGCTTCTGGAGGTATGGAGGAGCCATACCTTTGGCTGCTTTGAAGGTCAGCATCAGTGTTTTGTATTCAGTGCGGGCCGCAACCGGGAGCCAGTGGAGGCTGCGGAGAAGGGGAGAGACATGTGAGAACTTAGGCTGGTTGAAGACCAGTCGTGCCGCGGCATTTTGGATCAGTTGGAGAGGTTTAAGTGCACATGCCGGGAGACCAGTGAGGAGAGAGTTACAATAGTCAAGCTTTGATATGACAGATGTCTGAATGAGGAGCTGGGCTGCCTCCTGGGTGAGGAAGGGTCTGATTTTACGGATGTTATAGAGTGTGAACCTACATGACCGGGTGACTGATGCAATGTGTGCCTTGAATGATAGCTGGCTGTCCAGGACCACACCAAGGTTTCTAGCAGTAGGAACTGAAGTCACAAATGCATTATCTATGGAAATAGTGAGATCTTGCATGGGGCAAGACTTAGCTGGGAAGAAGAGTAGCTCCGTCTTGTCCGGGTTCAGCTTAAGGTGGTGGGCTGACATCCACTGTGAGATGTCGGCCAGACATGCAGCAATGCGTTCTTCCACCTGGGTGGCAGAAGGGGGGAAGGACAAAAACAGTTGAGTGTCATCAGCATAGCAGTGATAGGATAGATTGTGAGCAGAGATAACAGCACCAAGGGATTTGGTGTACAGGGAGAAAAGCAGAGGGCCAAGTACGGATCCCTGGGGGACTCCCGTTTGGAGGGTTCGGGGGGATGAAAGCAAACCTTTCCATGAGACCTGATAGGTCCGGTCCGACAGGTAGGAGGAGAACCACTTTAGTGCCGTCCCGGTGATGCCTAGGTCAGCAAGGGTGTCCAGGAGCAGCTGGTGATTCACTGTGTCGAATGCCGCTGATAGATCCAGAAGAATCAGGACTGCAGAGTGGGAGGCAGCCTGGGCAACATGGAGTGCTTCCGTGACTGCTAGGAGTGCAGTTTCTGTAGAATGGGCTGGTTTAAAACCTGACTGGTTGGGATCCAGCAGGTTGTTCTGTGAGAGATGGAGAGAAAGCTGGTTAGAGACCACACGTTCAAGGGTTTTTGAAAGAAATGAGAGGAGGGATACCGGTCTGTAGTTCTTGACGTCCGAGGGGTCAAGAGTTGGTTTTTTGAGGAGTGGTGATACTCTGGCTGCCTTGAAGGCAGCTGGGACACAGCCTGAGGTTACAGAACTGTTGATGATGGCGGTTATGAAGGGGAGTAGGTCAGGTGCGATCGTCTGGAAGAGTGGAGAAGGGATTGGATCCAGGGCACAGGTGGTAGGTCTAGAGGAAGTCACTAGTTTTATGACGTCATCTGTAGAGAGAGGGGAGAAGGAGGACAGACATGTTAAGTTGGGGATACAATTCCGTGTGTTAGACACTGTATTCTGGGGGAGATGGGAGAATGAACTACTGATATCGTCAACCTTCTTTTCAAAGTAGGCGACAAAATCATCCGCTGAGAGGGATGAAGGAGGGGGGGGAGGGGGGGGTTTGAGGAGGGTTGAGAACGTGCTAAACAGTTTCCTAGGGTTTGAGGTACATGATTGAATCTTTGTGTGGTAGAATGATGATTTTGCAGTGGAAAGTGAGAGTGAGAAACCTGACAGGAGTGTGTGAAAATGAGATAGGTCCTCTGGTTGCTTCGTCTTGTGCCACTTCCTCTCTGCCGCCCTGAGAGGTGTTCGCTCAGATCTGAGAGTTTCAGATAGCCATGGGGGAGGTGGATTTGCACGTGCTGG
This sequence comes from Nannobrachium achirus, assembly GCF_963921795.1. NCBI lineage: Eukaryota > Metazoa > Chordata > Actinopteri > Myctophiformes > Myctophidae > Nannobrachium > Nannobrachium achirus. The sequence goes on from NC_137815.1 coordinate 1,989,148, forward strand.
CCTGGTCGAGAGAGGGCAGAGACGATCAAACGCTGAGGAGACAGAGGAGAGAAAGGAAGATGTTAGAGCGTCAGAAGGGAGAGTGGGAAGGACATCCGGGTTTGGGAGGGAGGAGAGAATGGAGGAGGAGAGAGTGGAGGGATCCAGGGTTTTCAGGTTGCGTCGTGTGGTGACGGTCAACGGGTGGGTAGGCACAGATCTGAGGGAAGAGAGGGAGAGAGAGAAGGTTATGAAGCAGTGATCAGAGCATTTGACAGGGGTAACAGTGAGGTTTGAGGAAGAGCATGCTCTGGTGAACACAAGGTCCAATACATTCCCTGCCTTGTGGGTGGGAGGGGAAGGGGACAGGGACAAGTCAAATGACGTCAGTAGGGATGTAACTGGAAGACACTTTTCTGCAGTTGGTAGGTTGAAATCACCCAGTAGAATCAGGGGAGTTCCGTCCTCCGGAAATGAGCTGATCAGAGAGTCCAGTTCTTCCAGAAAATCCCCAAGGGTCCCTGGGGGGCGGTAGAGCACAATGATGGTGAGAGGTACAGGTTGTATTATATAGATAGCATGATATTCAAATGTGGACAGAGAGAGGTGAGAGAGGTTTAACGCACAGATCTTCCATTTGGGAGATGTTAAAATGCCTGTGCCGCCCCCAGTACGATCTGTGGGACGTGGCGTGTGTGTAAATGTATGTGCTGCAGAGAGTGCAGCAGGAGTAGCTGTATTATTCGGTGTTATCCAGGTTTCTGTCAGTGCAAGGAATTGGAGGGAATTCAAAGTAGCCTGGCCTAGAATGAATTCAGGCATGTTCTTCTTTGCAGCTGAGTGGCAGTTCCAGAGGCCGCCTTGGATTGTAATGTGGTGACTAGGTGAGCAAGGTGGGTAAATTAGATTATTGGTGTTACAGTGCCGGGTGTAATGGTGTCTTGTGCGAAGAGAGGTGAGCAGAGTAGGTATGGCAGGGAAGCACATTTTTTAAACTATACCAATATAACAAATATAACAATAATATTTGAATCCTGAGTGCAAGTAAGAGCTAAATTTATACTAATCCATGTGGGGGGGGCAGCTCCTTTGCTGGACGTGTCTGGAGAAGTTCATGTCCGATCTTGAATTAGGAAAAAACATGAAAGTTAAGTGCAACAAGATGAGAGTTAAGTGCAACAAGACAAAAAATATCGAAGTCCTGTTTGTTTTCTGTAGAATCCTCAGTAGTTCCAGTGGCTCTGGTCTGCAACCATGAATGAAAAGTGACTGTGATCTGGGCCCACTTAAATGCAACAGAGCATTAAAGTAGGAGGTGTAAACAGGATCACAGGCAACCAATCAGACAATGGAGGAGGGATCAGAAGCCAAGGGATTGTCCCAGAGTGCAACACACAGCTAGGCCAAGAATAAGGACACTCCAAAGGAGAATTTGTTCTTGCGGGAGCAGACCACAAGTGTAGCAGACCACACTTACTACATGGCTCAGGAGAAGGCAGAGCAGCAGCTCGGGGCAGGGAAGGCTGAGACGCACTGCCTGACCGACAGCCTGAAAGAGAGCTCCAACAGGCACACAGATGGGATGAGGACACAGGAACAGAGGGTCGGTACACAATACTCACATCTTAACTCTGTGTTTCTCCCGATTGTGGCGTCTAAACCAAACCCAGCAATCACAGTTTATTAAAGGAAATTAACAATGTTGTGAAACCGAAGTGTAAAACATAAGCTTTAAATAATGGCCTTACATTTGTCACCCTATTTTTGATATTATGTCTTATAGGGTATGCGCGTGACATCACTGTTGCTGTAAGTTATGTGGGAACACACCTACTGAGTGGCAAAACAAAAATTTCTGCCATTGACAGCCCATGCATCCAAACAGAAAAGTCCTATCTGATTGTATTAAACAAAGTTAACTCACCAACATTACAGCTGTACTGAAAGCTTGAATTATCCTCTTTCTATCTGCAAAGTTTTTGTTTCATAAAAATCCACCATAGGCATGTTGTGGGCTACTTTCTGTCAAGACATTCTGTGCAGGTTTTTATTTTTCCAAGTGTCAGAGTTTGGAAGCACTTGTTTTCTACAACACAACATCCTGCTGCCTCCTGCATTATGTGCAAATTAGAAACAGGTGGTATGCAGGGCCGTTGAGTGATTTGCAACTAGCACTTCCAAACTCCAATGCTCCATGCTGCTCAATGTTTTGCCTCTCAGTCTAGATTAGGGGGGGCGGGTCCCAGTGGACGTGCAATCGTGCATACCCTCTATTGCGACCATAGGTCGCAAGTTTATTATGAAAACGGTCACAGCTTGTTTGTGTGTATCTCTGTCTGTTACGCCTGACCCTGTGGTTCTATGGGTTTGTCGCTTGTTGCCTTGAGGCGTATTACTAGTCTTATATTCTACTCCTTATCTTACAGGTAACAATCCAGTACCCTTCACAACAACAGACATTAATTTGCCCCATATCTGCAACTGGAATTGTTAAAAGCATATGCAAAGGCAAATGGACAACTGCAGCGAACCTTATTATGAAACATGAGTTATTAAGAGACAAAATAAAAAACTGTGTGCACACTGTCATAGACAATGAATGTAAGAGAATGTGCCAAGCTGGTCAAGACTTCGTTCTCTGGCGCTGTTCACCTGACGACTTGAAAAGCTTCTCCTTTACTAAAATGGAGGCAGATCTACAGCGTATGGCTCCATTTATGTTCTCCATTCTGTCCACCATCTCAAAGCAGTCTCCCCCTCAAACCTGTGCTGCTGCATCCTTGGCCCTTAGAGGAAGAACCCCAGAACTGTCAGCATTTGCTTACTATATCAACAGTGTTCTGCAATATGGTGGCGCAAAAAAGGCCTGCTTTGAGAGACTCAGCAAGTTTGGGATCTCAACTACTCATTACAACGCAGTGAAGAAGCAACATATCCTGGCAAACATCTGTGGTGAAGCATTTCAGGTGCTCAAAGTTGAAAACGAAATGCATCTTGACCGCCAGCATATGTTGTCAGAGAGGAATTCCATCCAGCAAGACTCTGAGATGACGGACAGTTCCATCCAGCAGGACTCTGTGATGACGGTTCAATCCATCCAGCAGGACTCTGAGATGATGACAGACAGTTCCATCCAGCAAGACTCTGAGATGACAGTCTTTGAGGGGGACCTGTCCCATGTTTGGAGAGGGATGTTATCACTTGATCTCTCAGGTAAGATAGATCTAATTTATTTTATTTTATGTTGAAAGGACACATACTGTCAACATATTTATATTTATTATAATGCAATAAAGAATAATTAGTCCAACTTGGGATATCTGTCTTTGACTACCATCCCACGGAAATCAACTATTTAAGTTTAATTTTTAACACTTTTATTTTTTGGTTTCATCACGTGACATGGGGGAAATCTCGCTTTTGCGAATGCCCATCATTTCGACCGGAGGGTTAGCGACTCACTCCACAGAGGTTATGGTTAGGGTGAGGGTTAGAGTCGGGTGTCGAAAAGATGAGATGTAGTAACAGCGACACGATCCTGTGACATGTGCGTTGTGCACACCATCACGTGATTATTAATTGGTTTATAATAACTAAACATTCTATTTGTTATTTAGAACCACGAGAAGAAAGAGACGACACTTCAGGCATCGAAGGGAAATGTGTCACAGAGGAAGGAGCAACTGCAAGCAGTGCTTTTCCAGTCAGGGATGAAGACCTAGATGGGTTCGGTTTCCAGCTGTTGTCATCATCAGAACTAGTGCCAGTAGGCACAGTAGGCCTGGAGCCAGTTCCACCACCTAGCTACTCCATCATATTTGACAACCTGGACTTTTTCAAGCACACACACCACCAGTCTAATGCCAAAACAAACAAATCATTCCACTGGACTAACCACATGGCTGTGGAGGACAGAGTTCCAACACACTATCTCAGCAGTGAGAAACCACACCAATCTATCGTTGATTATGACATCTGTAGATCTCTTCCTGGCACAGACACACAGTCCCATATGAGGAGGGAATTCATTGTCCTTGCAAGCAGAATCATTACAACCCATCTCGAAGCCTTCAAGCCGTTCTCTGATGTTGAAGTGCATCACATTCCTCATCCATACACTGAGGAAATGTCATTGGCATCCACTCATGTGAGGGCTGTTTTGCTAAAAGAATACTCATAAGTTATTGTCACTTTGAATGATATATAAGCTTATCTGTTATTATAATCAATGTTTTCTCCTTATAGCATCTTCTTGGTCTCCTCTTTAAATGTGAGAACAATTCTAATGAACTGGCGGACATTCTGTACCATATCCAGAGCAAGTAAGTGGTTTCATATACGTAGTGAGTAATTTACACTGTCTGTGCATCTTTGTGTCATTGTGTGCTAACAGCCTTTTGTATCTTATAGCTATGTTCCCCACGGCAGTGCCGGGATGGACACAGTCTTGGTTGGTGGCGACAGACTGACCGAAGGGACCAGTCGAAATGTCCAGTGGGCTTTTGCGCAAGGAGAGTCAGTTGAAGAAAGGCTAGAAGGTCTTATGCTGAAGTTTGAAGACTGGCATGCCATTCGCAACCTTTATGAAGTAAGTCTATTTTACTATTTCTACTTCTTTTAAGCACTTGTGCTTCATGTTCTGCTATGTAAAGCGCTTGGAGCTGCATTTCATGTCATGAAAGGTGCTATACAAATAAAGTTTTATTATTATTATTATTATATTAAAACTTCAAGAGATTTTTCAGAATTGTGTATTTGTCTTAACACAAATATGCATCATTATTATAATTTATGACGTTGGGGGTTATTATAATAGAATAGAATGTCACTCTAATCATCACTAATCTATCATTCAGATCTATAACCGAGTGTTCTTCACAGACAAATCTGCGAAAGATCACGGTACTCTGCTCTCCAACATGAATAAGCTGAGGTTTGTATAACCATATCATTTAATTAAATCCCCTGAATCGTCACAAAAATGTCATTAGACAATGTTTAATCCATTAAGCCAGTGAAAGTATATGTGACTGTCTATTTTAGATTTAAAAAAATAGCAGATATACAAGCTCATAGTGCATCATTTCTGGCTGTGCTACGATCTAGTAGATCTCTTTTTGGGTTGTTCTTTTATATTTAACATTCAGCTTATGAAACACAGGATGAGATGTTGATTTCCTTTAAAGTATTTGAATGTACATATATATATACGGTATATATATATATATATATATATATATATATAAGCAAACATTTTAACTGAAATCTTTGCTTCTGGGGGTCCCAGGATTTCTTTTTTTTACAGATACAGGGGTCAGTGGCTAAATACATATAATTTTTGGGGTCCTTGACATTAAAATGTTATATTCAGATTTAGAGGACATTTTTAGAATCAGCCTCAGGTTAACTGTTAAGGGCAGTTTCTTAGTGTTCATCTTCTAGTACCATGAATGTAATCTTGTTCACTGTTCTACACTTTTATTTTTTTGCCAGCGTTTATTTACTTCACCAGAGTAAATAAAAGGTGATGTTTTTCACCAGCGTGCTGTTGCCGGAAAGAATTTCATCGTGGACATAATTTGGACACATTTGTGGACATAATGTGGACACATTTCTAAGGTTTATTTAATATTTTTTGCTTGCGTGAGAGCGTGTAAGGTGAAGACGTGTGTGCTTCCGTTTTTAGGACGGTTTTTATGCCTTTGTGCAGCCGGGGGCGGCATAGCTCAGGGGTAGAGAAACCACCATTAGAGCACGAAGGGTTCCCGAAGGGTTCCCAGTTCGTATTCGGACTCCCCCTGAGTTAATGTCGAAGAGTCCTTGAGCAAGACTCTGAACCCCGGCCTAGTTGCTCCCGGTGAGCAGGTTGGTGGTTTCCTCTGCCATCGGTGTATGAATGGGTGAATGTAATGCACATTCGCATCTCTGTAAAGCACTGTGGCTAAAATCGCTATTACCATTTTCCAGTCATTGCTAACATATAATATCTGTTAGGTCCAGCAACGCAAAGCCAGGTCCCCATGCTGCTTACAATCCATATAAGGACTTTGTGAGAAAGGTACACTGTTCATTTTTATTCTTTTCATACTTCTCTGTGTAACTTTGTAAAAATCCTTATACTCTATATACTTTTGCGCTGCCTCCGGGCGACTGATTTGGGATAATAAAGTTATCTGTCTATCTACCCATCTATCTAAAGGATACCACAGCTCTTCTCTTGGCTGCAGCAATGACACAGTTTGGGATCAAGGATCTTACAGGTATAATAGAGAAAACTACAGCTTTCCTTTAAGTAATGAAAAACAAACTTTTCTGGTTTTGTTATTACAATGTTGTGTTGTACTCATATCTGTTTCAACAGAAGTCCCAAAGGGATTAATTCCCGACCACATAATGGGTGCCTCAACAGAAGCAAGGAGGGTCTGGCTGCATGACCAAGTCGCTCTTGTGGTCGACAACTTCATCAACCTGAATGAAACTACGTCTGCTGTTGCAGCTGAAGTTTTTGAAGAACAACAGGTAAATTCTTTTTTAGTGTGGTTGATGAGGCCAAGACATCTAGAAAAGTGTCTCTGCAGGGATTGACACTAAGGCTTACCCACATGCCCCTGGCAGGTAAATAAAACTTTCGGGCAGGTGAAGTTTGCTTTCAGGTTGCCTGAACGGACAAGTGCTCATTTGAGAGCGGATGCAACTGTCTATAAACATAACACCAGATATCTGTCTAAACACCTGAACGTGGCCAGAGTGCTATGTCTTCTGGTCTGTGGAATGTGAAATAATAGCACTGTTTACCTAAAATGTACTGTTTTTACTTTTGATACTTACTTCACTTCCGCATTCCGCCAGAAGCCCAGAACGTCCTCAACCAGACAAGAGCCAACCAAGTACTGACAAGCAATTAGGAAAATGAGTTGGCCTGAAACTCCGGATGGATGGACCAACCTCCTAGCGTCTTTGAGGTTCCAGATGGACGTAATGGAACAAATGTACGGCACGTTTATTAATTACGGCATATGGTTGGAAGCCCTGACTTACGGGATTCGTCCCCGGGGGCTCGGGGATCCATTCGAAAACATGCCTCGGGGCCCGGATTGGCCACTAGTTCGTTTATGTTTCGCGGTGTGTTATGAGTTTGTGTCGGCTTATTTCATGTCCCAACATCGCTGGGTCAAGGCAGCCGCCCGGTGGATTATCTGGGCAATTATGCAGGTAAGACCCTCCCCTGCCCCTTCTTTGTATATACTGTTTGTTTAGACTTACTGTTTTCTTTTTTTGTTTTTCTTTATATATCTACTGCATAGTACTGTGTTCTATTTGTCTGTCATTCAATGTTATATGAGATACTTCAATGGTTTCCAGTGGAAATAAGCTTAGTCTTTTCATGGATCTCCTTTTAGTAGACCTTGTACCAGTGAACTGTACCGTCATGAAACTGTACCTTTTCCTATGCAAACTTCTAATAAAGTCTTCAATCAATCAATCAATCTTCAATCAATCAAACTAAAATGTAAAATAACTAGTGTGAAAACATAGATATATTCAATCATAGCTATGTAGATATTTGGATTTTGAACAAATGTACAATACATTATGTCAAATGTCCTCATTATACAAATGTCCTCATTTGCTGTGTTTTAATACAAGTCTAAAAATGTCCACAGAGACGCTTCAAGTGTCGTATCGAAGGCTGCCCTAAGAGCTACATCCACAAGAAGACCAGAGATGCACACGAGCTGAAAGCTCACAGTCTTGTAGTGACAGAACCAGAACCAGAAACAGCTGGGGTTATGGAAGAACAACAACCACAGGTAAATTATTCTTTTGTGTGCTTGATTGATTGATTGATTATTGTATTTAAGATGCAGCACGGTGCAGATACAGTTAGAACATCCTGCCCAACAGGAACATTCTGAATAAGGCCTTTTACAGTCTTTTTTTTTTACATCGGAAGTCCTTGGCACTCAATTTGCAAACATGGCAACATATTACATAATAATATTCGTAGTATTTACAAAAGGCTCCCTTCTCTCCTGTCTTATGGGAGAAGTGATGATAAGGCCAAGACATCTAGAAATGTGTGTCTCAAAATTTTCCACAGAGACAAATGTCCTCATTTGCTGTGTTTTAATACAAGTCTAAAAATGTCCACAGAGACGATTCAAGTGTCGTAACGAAGGCTGCCCTAAGAGCTACATTCACAAGAAGACCAGAGATGCACACGAGCTGAAAGCTCACAGTCTTGTGACAGAACCAGAACCAGCTACAGCCACCCAGTTAGTTGTGGACAGCTCCATCAGCCTTAATGACACCATGTCAGCCGATACAGCTGGGGTTATGGAAGAACAACAATCACAGGTAAATTATGCAGTGACATTCAAATTCAAATGCTTGTTTGTTAAAATGTCGATTTTTGGGGCATACAGCTCATGGAAGTCCACATATCAAAATAGTAGAATAGTCCACACGGCCACTCAAAAGAAGGATTTTTAATACAAAAATGTCAGTTTCTGGTTATGTTAATTTATGCACTCTGTACTTGGTATGGAATACTTTTGAACAATGTCTTCATTAATGGGGCGTGGCATGAAGGTGGTCAGCCTGTGGTACTGCTGAGTGTTATGGAAGCCCCGTATTGCTTTGATAGCAGCCTTAAGCTCATCTGTGTGGTTGAGTTGAGCTGATATGTGTTGTGTTGTCAAGAGGAAAATGAGAGACACTAGGTCTCTCATCTTCCTCTTGACAACACAACACATATTCTCTGTGGGGTTCAGGTCAGGACAGGTTGCTAGTCAGCTAAGCCCAGTAATACCATGGTCAGTACACCAGTTAACTAGTCGTTTTCGCTCTGTGGGCAGGTGCCAAGTGCTTTTGGCTAATGGAAATCATCTCCATAAAGCTTGTCAACCTACAGAAGCACAAAGTGCTCAAAAACTTTCAGATAGATGGCTGTGTTGACTGTTGACTCTAAATTTGATAAAACACTGTGAGAAAAAAACAGCATTGCGTTGTATTGCTGGCGTTGGTCCACTGTGTTTTATCAAGTTCAGAGTCGACACAGTTTGACATTTCTGTATTATAAATCCTTCTTTTGAGTGGTTGTGTGGAATATTCTACTATTTTGTGATCTGGATTTTTTATTTTAATGATCTGTATACCATAAAAATCAAATTTTAAACAAACAAAAGCAATTGAAGATTTCACAACATGCACAATGAACCTAAAATATATGAAAGTTAAAAAAAAGAATAATTATATTACAGAAGAAAATGAACTTATACACAATATTCTAATTTTATGAGATGGATCTGTATTTCAGTCACTTGTAGTTGTTGTATATTTGTATATATTGTATGTTGTATATTTTAAGGTACTTCATCATGAGTGAAGAGATTTAAAAGTCCTTTGTCCTAATTTGCTGTATTTTAATACAAGTCTAAACATGTCCACAGAGACGCTTCCATTGTCGTAACGAAGGCTGCCCTAAGAGCTACATCCACAAGAAGACCAGAGATATACACAAGGTTAAAATTCACAGTCGTGTAGTGACAGAACCAGAACCAGCTACAGCCACCCAGACAGTTGTGGACAGCTCCATCAGCCTTAATGTGGACAGCTCCATCACCACGTCTGCCGGTACAGCTGGGGTTATGGAAGAACAACAATCACAGGTAAATTATTCTTTTTGTGTGCTTGATAAGGCCAAGACATCTAGAAATGTATGTCTCGGTGCACAGGGTCAATAATAAGTATATTTCAGTCACTTGTATTTGTTGTCACAATCTTTAAAGGTACTTCATCATGAGTGAAGAGCCTTAAAAGTCCTTTATCTTTTTCATGTACAAATGTCCTCATTTGCTGTGTTTTAATACAAGTCTAAAAATGTCCACAGAGACGCTTCAAGTGTCGTAACGAAGGCTGCCCTAAGAGCTACATCTACAAGAAGACCAGAGATGCACACGAGCTGAAAGCTCACAGTCTTGCAGTGACAGAACCAGAACCAGCTACAGCCACCCAGGCAGACTACAAAAAAAACCACTCAGAGGCCAGACTTAGCTTTGGCTTTCTACTGATGAACATGCACGACGCTGTGAAGGAGGGAGATGGGGAGCGGCTGCTGAGGCTGTACCAAGTGGCCTTACTGATCTACAAGGCGTACGGCCACACACAATATGCCTACAGCACCTTCCTGATGTCCGTCCAGGTCAACGCCACTCTTTCACCCAAGCTGGCCCATAGCATTACATGGAACAGCTTTTGGAGTAGTAAGGGGGGGTGGGAATGAATATAAGCCTGGACTTACATTTGGAACACCTCAATAACTTTCTCAAGTCATTCCTGAAGGGCCTTGGACCGAACTTGAATGAGCGATCTGCATCCAGAGTCGGAAGGTCCATCAGTGTCCTCAAGGACCTCCTAGACAGCACAGACACTGAGATAGGAGTGTCCAAGCCCGGCAGCCAGCATCGCACCCCAGACCAGACCGATGACATCCGCATACTTGTGCAGGTCGCTATGGAGGCAGAGCTCTTTGAAACTGAGCCTGGCCGAGAATTTGTGGCCTTTCCTGCGTTTAACAAAAACCTCCTTTCTAAGTTAAAGTACTCCGATTTGTCAAGTTGGATGAGGTCTAAACTGCGAGAATGGAGGAAGGTTCCGGTCTGAATTTTGAAATTGTGTGCAAATCTTTGAATGTATTATTTTAAAGCAAACATTTTTAACTCACATCGCTGCTTCTGGGGGTCCCTGGAATAACATACTTTGAGATGGGGGTCCGTGGTCAAATGTTAGGAAGGTCTCATGACAGAAAGGTTACAGTTTAATAGTACTCTGAATAGTACCCATTACTATAGAGTAGATAGGGTAAAGCGTCTGTAAGTAACCTCAAGGGACCACAACCTGTTCATAGATTCCATATAGTTTCATCGTTTGACAGCACAGAGTATTTTGGATTCATGTCAATTTGTGTTTTCAGGTACCACTTAATAAACTTGACCTTTCACTCTGTACTTAGTCTGCTCTTTTCCCCCTCTACACCAAACCTCTTTGACGAAAATAGCACATCTACAAGCTCACAAGGCGCTGTGAGCTTGTAGATCTGCTATTTTTGGCTACAGTTCTCAGAATATGGATACTAGGGTTGAAGTTAATATAAAACGGATTGGAGGATTTGTAGGACCCCCTGTTGTAGATGAAGCAGATACTATGGAAATTACATTTTCACTCAATGGAGCTAATAAAAAGCATGGAACAACCTTTGATTTTTCTCAGTGCTCATGCTTGTGTTCAGTGGTCGAAAGTAACTTTTTCTCACTTTACTGAAGTACAATGTCTGAGCTACTTACAGTTGGTGCTGTAATAATTTGATGACACTCATTTTAAACAAAAAAATTGAATACAACTGTTTAACACTGCAGACGCTACTGTTTGAGCATTCATTATATTGAAGCTGACAGACAAAAATAAAACAAATGAATATCCACAATTTTTTATTCTGTACCATCAGTCAAAACAATCAGTGTAAAAATAAAAGTGGGAAAACGATTGCAATCACAAGTTAGTCATCCTCTGGTACATTCTCATCCTCCTCATCAAAATGACTGAGGTAGTACATATCTGGCTCACTATCATCATCCTCTTGGGCTGAAGTAGGCGGCAGGTCAACATCATCAAACACTTCATTGATTACCTCTAAGATGTGTCTAGCATGTTGGTGGCTGAAAACCGGCAGGTTGTTGATAATGTAGTCCAAGTTAAATATATGTGCACAGTTTTTCAACACGGCACCAACCAGCTCTGTACTAAATCCAGTACAGGCTGCCTGAGGAGTGTAGAGGTATGTGTTCTTGTTCACCAGTTCGTTATGGTAGTCCTCTAACAAGCTCTTTAACAAGATTTTATCATCATCATCAACTTCTCTGGATTGCACTGGTGCACATATCACTTTCTGCTTCTCATAAATAGGTATGGGCTCTACACAAACACCTGGTCCACCACAACAGCATGACAGATGGCAATGGGTACAGCAGCGATGGCCTGGCTCAAGACTTACAGTGTTCTCTTCGAAATTAGAATACAGCACTTTTCTAATACAGCTGGTCTTGCCTGTTCTGAGTACTTCATTCACTGCCTTGTCATTTTTTTGTGACTGCTTAGTGTTGTACAAAATTGCATGTGACTGAAGACCATTTCTTCCAGCTCTGCCACTCTGTTGTACTATTGCTTCAACGTCATCTGGCGGGCCATACATCACTACATGGGAGATGTTTGGGAAGTTCAGTCCAACCCCAAGTGCTGTCGTGGCAACCACAACTCGGCAGTTGCCCTGAGCATTCAGGGAAGAAGTCACTATTTTCTTATATTTGTTCAGTGTATTTGAGTGGTACATGCCAATTAGATGTGTGCTTGCCTTCTGTTTCGGATCCCTGTCAATCCAGGCATCCTCAGCCAGTTCTGCTTTCAGATAGCAGAACACTTGTCCAACTGCCTTTATTGAACGACAGTAGATGAGTATTGGAGACATTGTTGCAGCTTTGGCTCTAACTTCCTCCACAATCCAGTCCAGGCACTGGAGTTTGTCTGCGTGTGTAGGGGTGGACAGTCCAAGTCTGATATTGCTTCTGTTTGGGCTCACAGTAACTTGTGTTGCATGTTCCATATGCAGAAGTTTGCGGACTCGCTCTCTGGATTCCATGTCCGCAGACGCTGTCAAAGCCAACACTGGTGTACCTGGACAATACACAATATTACAACAACAATATTAATAATAACGCAATGCAACATACTATTATGACATTAAATAGACATTCATCATGATCACATGAAAAAGAAAACAGCTATAATTACAAGGTCATACATTAAAATTAAAACACTGGCCCACTTACTTATTTGTTAATATAATATTTACATAACTATTGCCACTTCACTCACCTTGTATAGCAATAGATCTGAGCTCGCCTAGCTTTGCGAAACTCTCTCGAAAAGCAGGCTGTCCATTTGCACCCTGTCCCCTGTTAGAAGAATAGATTAGAAAGAACAGTATTATAAGCAGCCTAGACATGTGTTCACATTATATAGTACTTTTGACTCCATTAAATTTGTAGGAAAGGGAAAATATACATTATATTGTACTTTTGACTACACTACATTTGTAGTAAAGGGAAAAGTACACTTAAAATATAGAGAATTCAGCTTATCTAAAAGTTCACAAAGTATCACATTGCAACAAGCTTCCATTTGTATTTCAGTAATAATTCACCAGGACCAATTGGACTCAAGTGCTGAGGTTGAATACTTTGTAGGGTGAGTGACAATATTTTCAACCGCTTTAGAGATTTTTTGGGGGACACACAGCTGGCACAGGTCACCCTAGACTACAAGTGATCATGATGGCAGAGGTGAAGATACTATAATTATTGCATTTTAAGGTTTGGCTAGTCCCAACAGATTGATTGATTGATTGATTGATTGATTGATTGATTGATTGAACAATTTATTAGAGGTTTGCATAGGAAAAAGTCCAAAAGATAGATTGTAGGCTTATTTCCATAAGGGTCCCTTTGTACTAAATTCACAACAATTGATTGCTTGCCTGATTAATTGATTGAGGTATTTATTAGAAGTGTTTTGCATAGGAAAAGGTAGTTTCATGACAGTACAGTTCACTGATACAAGGTCAAGTAACTAAAGGAAACTTCGGTAAGGCAAAGCTTATATCCGTTGAGATCCTTCTCTTTAACTCATATAACATTGAATGACAGACAACAAAAAACAGAGTACTCTGCAATAGATAACTCCAGAAAAGAAAAAGACAGAAAACAGTGCCAAAAAAATATTTTCAATATAAAAGAATATAAAAGTCAGACTGAGGGTGAGGTTATGCTAGGGGTTTTATACCAGTTCAGACAGACATAGTAAGAATATACGTTTTGTACTTGCCATTTATAAGTTAGGTGTACCTCGTCCACAACAATACCCATGAGGTTTTGACGATACACTGCGTTGCCCAGCATCTTGCGCCATTTAGAATTGAGCAACCAGGCTTCTGGGCTGCCAAAAACTAACTGACAGCGTCCATCTAGTATGTCCCTGTCATTTTTACCACCAATCTGCAGTGATGTGATTCCCAGCTTCGATGCCTCCCGTTCCTGGTCCTCCATCAATGCGTTCAGCGGAGAAACAACAATAAGGATAGGGTTCGTGCAGGGGTATAGTTTCTTGAACACCAAAGGAGCAATCTGGTATATCAAGCTCTTTCCGAAGCCAGTCGGAAGGACGGCAAACACGTCTTTTCGGCCGATGAACTCCGCTAGCGCATACTCCTGTTCCTTTTTAATTGTTGTAATTGATTCCAACTCTGAAATAACTTCACTTATTGCTTGTTTTATCGTTTCAGCGTTAACTGTTACACTTGTTGCATCGAGGGCAGCCATTGTTGTTTTGAAAATGCTGCAGCAAGCGGCAGCATGTATTTTACGTCACCATCTACACATGGACCAATCAGGGGAAGCTTTCCACTTGTTGTCAGGAAGACTACGTTTGTTGTGCGGAAGCATAGTGCGGAAGCAGTCACTGATTGGCCCCGATCAGAGAATAATCGGTATACTCGCTGCCAATCAACGGAAGTCCAGACGTTATACTGTGGAAGGAGTGAACACAGATAATAACGTCTGGCTCCGCCAGGCTACGATTACCCATGGGTGTCCACATGCAAATGCATGAAAATGGAGGACTAGACGAATAGTTTCCAAAACTCCGGCTGCAGTGCATTTTTGTTACCCGGGCGTATTTCTTTTGCCGTGTGGACAGCATAAACGGATCAGTTCTTTGCTTGCCTCTGCCTCGATCCACGCAGCACACACGTTAAACAGGTCGGGCTTCCTTTATGATGCGCTATTTGTACGCTGTGTTTGTGATTTGAGGCATTTTGTTCAAAACTGACCAATCTTACAAACTTTGAAAGCCAATCTCAAGCAATCAGGATGGAATATGGACAATCAGACAGATCCATGTCGATCACATGACTGTAGAGATACTGTCTACCGATTTGCGTGATTTTTGGACAAAATCTGTAGGAGTACTGGCCAAAAGGTAGTTTTGCACAATTGGCCTCCTGGTGGCCCTAGAACAGGCCCATATGAAAAATGTGGGGCAGAGGTTCTGAATTGGCATCCAGGGAGTGTGTGCTCAGTTTGGCAGCGACCAGGCCAACACCTCCGGAGATTAGCTGGTAACAAACTTTGTGGACGGATACACACACACACACACACACACACACACACACACACACACACACACACACACACACACACACACACACACACACACACACACACACACACACACACATACACACACACACACACAGAATTGTGATATATCAAATGTAGGGTTAAGTATTGTCTGTGGAAAAATTAAATAGCTCTATATTATGATAGTAATCATTGCTATGGAGTGTTTGCTCAGTAACATGGGTCTCCTGGTCTCTCCAGCTCTTGATTAAAACGAAGAGAGAGAAAAGAAATCAGGATTTAATATATGAGAACTCTACATACAGGGAGACTGACACAGTACACACTGTACTTATTATGGAGTAGGCATGTATTGTTTGCAGAAGTTATTACTGGTAGGCCTAAGTACACAACTTCCACAGTTAGAGATGAACCACACAATTGATTGAACATTTCTGTTATGATATAAAACACAAATAAAATACCTGTAGCAGTGAAAGCTTTTAAATATGCTTTATTAGCATTTCACAGAAGGGGGAAAAAAGTACAGTTCACTACAAGGTGGAAAGAGGATTTTTAACACAACAAAAGCACTACGGCTTGCTTCCATTGGGGTCCTTTGTACTCAATGCAATGAAACAAATGTACAAAACAGTCAGAAATAATACATTACATACTTGTAAAGTTCAATTTAGACCTCCCAAAAGGAACCCAGAGAGTCTAGTTTTTGTCAAGTAACTTGAAAAATAACCATAAAAACCAATGTGAATCTTGATCAAATCGTGTATCGTGATACAGCTTGGGAAAATATCGTGATATTGTATTTTTCCATATCGCCCACCCCTAGCTCCCACTTTCTTAATTCTCAACAAATCTGTATGATTCAGATTTTCCTACAATCAGCAGACGTGAGTTTCAATTCCTTGTGTCAATTGTGTTTACCGTTGAGATGTTGGTCCATATTATAAATACAATGATTTGAGTGCCAAAGAGTTTGTGTAACACTCCGCGGGCAGCACTAATTAATAGTTTGTGATTTTCTAGATTAGAATCAATAACATGTGGGACAGAGCCTACTTACAGCATGTGTATCAAATGTGGGTTAATTCAAATGCAAACAAAGGCTACAGCTTACAATGTAAACTTTGGGATTGCAACCATATGTGATTATGGCAATGCATGCATTTGGACATTTCTCCTTTCAATATGATGTTTCTTACTCTTTTGGTCTCACCATTTAACACATGGAACATTGCACTGTCTTCCACTGATCTTAAAGGGAACGGCTGCCGATACTCTGATTGGTTTGATTAAAGTAACACCCAACACACACCCATGACCAATTCAGGGCCGGATTACTGTGCACCTTTGTGCAGTGTGCAGAACACAACACCCATAATAGCAACATGGCATTCATTGGCCACACCTCCACGTCTTAATTAAAGCAATAAGACCTGGAGTTAATTAACCCATTCTATATTCTAGGTATTTAATAATTCAGGTCCGTAAACCTTGCCAGCATTGATTGAAATTGTGCCTTATTTTGAAGACCAATGGAAGCCACAAGCATGTCCACGTTGTGTAAATTCACGCTGCTGTAACATCGAACAACATGTCTTCTTCCGCCCAGAAAAGAAGGGAAAAGAAAATGTTTCCGCAACCATCCGCCACATAGTTACGGCCCGTAGATTTTTTGGAATCCCCGTTCCATTGAAGTTAACCCCTAGGCGAATATGTGGATGCCTACAACCGCCTAAAGCATCATGGGAAACTGAGTTCCTGCCAGCTTCATGAGACCACAATTTGGTATAAAACAATGAATAAATAGGTCAGCTGAAAAAATAACATACTTGTTTAAGACAATGAGACATTGTGTCTAAGATTGCCCTTTTAAACAAAGCTTTTACCACAAACTGTAAAGCAGAGGGCTTTTCTCCCCCTGTATGAGACCACATATGCACGTTTAGAGCTCACATTTGGTGACAGCCTTTACCACAGGCTATACAAGTAAAGGGCTTTCCCCTGTGTGAGTTCTCATGTGTGTTTTAAGATTACCACTTTGGCCAAAGCCTTTACCACAAACTGTACAAGTAAAGGGTTTTTCTCCTGTATGCGTCCTCATGTGTGTTTTTAACTTGTCACTTTGACTACAGCCTTTACCACAAACTGTACAAATAAAGGGTTTTTCCCCTGTATGCGTCCTCATGTGTGTTTATAACTTGTCAATTCGACTAGAGCCTTTACCAAAAACTACAAGTAAAGGGCTTTTACCCTGTATGAGTCCTCATGTGTGTTTTTAAATGAGCACTTTGACGGTAGCCTTTACCACAAACTGTACAAATAAAGGGTTTTTCCCCTGTATGAGTCCTCATGTGTTTTTGTAGCGTACCACTCTCAAAACAGCCTTTACCACAAACTGTACAAGTAAAGGGCTTTTCCCCTGTATGTGTCCTCATGTGTATTTTTAAATGAGCACTTTGACCGTAGCCTTTACAACAAACTGTACAAGTAAAGGGCTTTTCCCCTGTATGTGTCCTCATGTGTATTTCTAAATGAGCTCTTTGACCACAGCCTTTACCACAAATTGTACAAGTAAAGGGTTTTTCCCCTGTATGAGTCCTCATGTGTTCTTTTAGCATATCACTTCGACTACAGCCTTTACCACAAACTGTACAAATAAAGGGTTTTTCCCCGGTATGAACAACTGTGTGCCTCTTCAGATTCACCTTGTGCTTAAACATTTTGCCACACTTTGAACAACTAACACCTTTCTTCCCTGCCTGGCTCTGCGTGGAGTGAGATTGTTTTGACGACGGCAGTTCCTGGGACGGCTTGTGGCTTACAGACAATGTTTGTTCTTCCACAGTTTGTGTCTTGCGTGAATCCAATGTGTTTACAACTGACTGACCTTCCCTGGTCTCCCCACGGGCTTCAGTGACGTCAGATTGAGAACAGTGTGGAGAGAGAAGCTGGTCACCACTAGTTGGTTGTGATGTTCCACAATCCTCTACATCAGCCATGTGTTCAGTTGAGGTGCTGGCTACAGCCTCTGTCTCTCTGCTTTCATCATCACCTTCACTTTTCACTGCTAGTAATGTCAACGTTGATCCATCAGCCTCCTCTTGTAGAAGCTCCTCCTGTTCCTCTTTAATCTGTGGAGGTTGTGGTTCCTCCAGACTGGGACTCCTCTCCTGATGTTCAGGGAAAAGCTCCTCTTTACACACAGGGAGGGAAACAAAGTCTAGGAAAAAAGTAACAAGATAAAATGAGAGAAAACCCATTAAAGGTCTGTACTTTACGTTGTTGTATGCAGTGTTTCCTCTGTTTTATAGCTTTGGTAGTTCCAAATCATGAGTTTATTCTCATTCATTAAAACAAGCCATTTCCTCCCAACATTCTCTCTAAGAGAGAGACAGAAGAGAAGAGAAGAGAAGAGAAGAGAAGAGAAGAGAAGAGATAGCATAAAACATACTGATGTCCAGGTGGTTTTCAGGTTCCTGTTTAACAGAAAGACTCCAACTCATCTTCACCTTCAGGCTGGACTCCTCACACTGGTCTGCAATGAAAGAGTAGAATACGGACTTTATTAAGATATGGAATTTGATATGACATTAGTAAGGACTTAACCACAGTGCTCTACAATGTATTAATTCCGATGGTTTTCACACCCGTCCTGGTGTATTTATAATTTATATGAAAAAGTGTGTTGGCCATCTCTCGCAGTTCGTAGAGAGCAACATTGTATTTTATTTATTTACAAGGCTTGTGTGGTAAGTTTCCTTTGTATGGTAAATGTTTATGGCGCCTTTATTCAAGGCGCTTTACATAGATTGTGCATTACATTACATTCACCCATCACACACAGTTGGGGGAGGAAACCATGCCATCAACTTGCTCATCGGGAGCAGATAGGGGTTCAGCATCGAGAGGCAGTTGTGCGTCGCAGGACAAGAAATACACATTGATTATTGACAATATAGCGGTACTAACACCACTCACCAGCCCATTAGGCTCCATGGACAGCTGCCATAATAGAAAAAGATTGGGCCTCTTCCTTACTTTCTTCACAGGTGTTGCTAAAGATAATAATGAAGGCTCAGTTCCATTCTGGTCAAACAGAGTCAGGGTGCTGCATCTTGGCTCACTGGAAACACTCTGCTACACCAGTGGGCCTCAAGGTGAGGTCCAGGGACCCTGGTTCCTTGAGGGGGTTCCATATGGCCCCTTACGGGTGTCTAACTGAAACGCTCAAACCAAAACACACACCTAACCCCATTTTTTTTGCGGAATGAATAGGTTTCTGAGGTTTAGGAATAAGGTTAGGTTTAAAGTTATACTATGTAACTTTTTTCATAAAACAAATCTTAAAATTGTCCTAACTATTAAATCGCTAAAGTTTTAGAACACCCACTCCTTTAATTTCAGCACCTAAAGCCTTCTGTAAATATGGTTTCTATGATTCTGGCCGGGGACCGGATTTCGCGGCAAAATTACGTCATCTGCATCATCTGTATACGTTGTGTATACGTTGGCCAATCACATCGCGGATCATACACACATGATACACTACCGGCCAATCACAGCGTGTCTTGCCGTCTCTTCAGGAAGTAGCCTCCCTCAGCAACAGTGTTTACGATGGTGAATGATTCTTGCATTCTACTCCCCAAATCCTGGTCAGAAAATTACGTTCTACCCCTCTACGGATTTGTATCGGTCGCGTTGGTTTGCGGCCCCGCTCCGGTGGTCCGTGGCGACAACGGGCGAAAAACGGCTGAAAAAAGCAATACCACTACTGACCACTAGTTTAGCAACTTACACAGTATAGCTTTAAGTTTTGTTTTAGTGAAGTCATGTTTAGTAATAAGGTTTGGTTTAGACCTCGTTTTTCTGAGGTTAAGTTTAGGAATAGATAGAGGTTGTGTTTAGGAATACCTGGTGGCGACCGTTCCAAGGTTGACGGCATTTGACCCGGGGCAAGCGTGTTTTGGACTTGAATTATTGTATTCTATAAAACACAACAAACCTATCCTGTACAACTTTACTACAGGTTGTAAAGTAAATAAAACAGTACATACCTATCCTGTACAACTTTACAACAGGTTGCATCGTTGCATCAAACAGTCCACGTCCCATGTCCGTCTCTCGCTGTTCCTCTGACAACGTTGAATATGTTGGGGAGGCCATCTCTCTAGACTCTGTAGACCTCTCCCTGTGGTGCTCTGTGGAAATCACCAGTAGAAAGAACTTTTGGTTATCATTCAGCAACCGTATATAATACCATGACATAATCATGGTATAGACGTTTACCATGTTTTGTTCAGTTGAAAGTCACTACTTGTTCTAACAGCTAAAATAATTGTCCTCATCCTGATGTAAACACCAGATAAAGTAAAATACAAATTTAATCCGGGGGGGAAAAAAAGAAGACGAAACAATCTACAAGCTCAACATGTGGGATATTTTGAGCTTCTAGATTGGCTATTTTCGCTACAATAGGTCAAGAGTAGCCGCAAATTGCAACACTAGATTGTTTTATAATCGGATGAATCTAGGGTTGCAATACCTCCCATAGGCAGCCAATGCATCAAAACGTTGTTTTGCTATCTGATTGTATTAAACGACGTCAAACTCACCAACATTGCGGCTCTAAGGGAAGCTTGGAATTTACTCTTTATAGAGCATCGCAGTGAGGTGTCGGAAGCAAGCTGGCCATTTACTTTTACCATAGGGTTTTTCATTATCAGCCACAAAGTCGTAGCAATTCAATGTACACTTACCACTAGGCTGGGGGTTGTAAAATGGTTCTATATGCTCCTGTAGAACCCCCGAGTATGTATGCAATCACTCTAGTTTTAGTAAAAACACGTTTTAATCAAGATCGCACGGAGAAGAACTGCATTTCCCATACTGCTAAACATGTACATCCCGTGAAATCGGCGTCTGTGATTGGTCTAGCTTCTTCTTCTTTCACATATCTTGCAGTTACCGCGGAAGTAGCTACTGGCCCCTGTCTGCCCGGCAGATTATTGCACTTCAGCAGAACTCTGTGAGCGAGTATCTTTCTTTTACAAATATGATGCACTATGTTAAGGATGACGATAAGAGCGTCCACAGAGATGACAATCACTACATTTCAGGCCATATGCTGGCTTGGATAACTAAACTGAGCGTGATTTAAGGGCTATATTTCAGGAAACAAGTGTCATTTGCAATGCATTCTGGGAGTGTAGTTTCCGCAATTTAAAAAATAATGATGTACACAGTCTTGTACCCTGCCCTTTTTTTCAGCTTTCTAATTAATCTTTGCATTAAAAAAAAAAATTATATTGTCATGATTCCTCTCCAGCCGAGGTGGCTTTGTCCAAGGCTTAAACATATTTAAATAAATACTTTATGAAATGTCTATGGAAGAAATGAATGGGGAAAAGGCTTCCGACACCAGAGTGAGGACGGGGTGGGGCTTCAACTGCGATGCTCTATATCTGCAAAGTGTTTGTTTCAGAAAAATCCACCATAGACATTAGTTAGGTAAAGTTAGCCAAAAGTTAAACCAATCTGGGAACTAAATCAAAATCAATATCTTTCTTCACAAATGTGTTCATAAAGGTGTCAACAATCACCTCTGAACTTTCTCAATCACAACTACCATGGGCCTGGGATTAAAGGGGATAAAATGAAAGAAATGCCAATATGAGCATATGGGGTGGGTAATTAGGGTATTTTTGGGCTGCTGAATCCATTCCAACCATTCGTTTTCAGTTTAAATGACTCCTTGGCCATAACATAGGCCTAATTGGCTAAGGCTTAGCCAATCATGTTATTTCTAGTTCACCTGTGTCCTGTTAGACCCTATGCTTTAAACCCTTTTGAGTGTTCCTTGTCAGATTGTGTCATGTTATCATGTGTGTCATGATGTGCGCTTACCCACCTGATCTTGAATAGTTTTCATGAATTCAAACCCTACTCCAACCATTTTTTTAATTGACAATATTATGTCTTGTGGACACAAAAAGGTAGTTTGTTGTGGCCTATTTTATGGCCAAGGAGTCATTTTTACTGATAACTAATGGTTGGAATGGATTCAGCAGCCCCAAAATACCCTAATTACACACCTCATACGCTCATATTAGCCATTTTTTATTTTCCCCCTTTAATCCCAGGCCCATGGGATACCCCCAACTTTGATTGGCTCCCACAAAGTTCCCCAAGGGAGTTGTGATTGAGAAAGTTCAGAGGTGATAGTTGACACCTTTATGAACACATTTGTGAAGAAAGATATTGATTTTGATTTAGTTCCCAGATTGGTTTAACTTTCGGCTAACTTTACCTAACTACATGTTATGAGCCAGTTTCTATCAAGACATTTGGTTCAGGTGATATCCTGGGTGTCAGGCATATTCGCCTATAACATATTCGCCTACACGCATTTGGTCCTTTCACCTGGCATTTTCGCCTTGGAGGAGAGACTTTTCACCTACCTGGCTGAGCCAGGTAGGTGAACAGTATTGTAGGCCTATATTGTTTTAACATTAGGCTATACAAAATATATATGTAGGCTATTAGCCTATATAGGTCTATATAAGATATATGCTACACCTAAATAGCCTATAGAATCAACCTTGCCTGTCAACAGGCATAAACAACTATTTTGCCATTTTTTTAGGAATAAAATGTGATGTAAATAATAAATGTCAAATAAACTGTTAGATTCACTTGACACCACTGTCACAGTCACTATAATATTTAAATGACAAAGAGATAATTTGCAAACATGGACAGTCTGACAGCAGAATTGAGGGTAGGTGAAATGGCTCAGACAGGTAGGTGAAAAGACTCTCCTCCAAGGCGAAAATGCCAGGCGAAAGGACCAAATGCGTGTAGGCGAATATGTTATAGGCGAAAGTGCTGGTGACCGAATCCTGGAGTTTGGAAGCGCTTGTGGAAAATCGCTCAACGGTCCAGTGACCACCTGGTTGTAAATGTCACATAATGCAGGAGGCAGCGGGACGTTGCATTATAGAAGACGAGTGCTTACGAAGTTCAACACTTAGAAAATAAACCATGTCTGCTCGGATTTCTCGACAGAAAATAAATCATAACATATTTATGGTGGATTGTTCTGAAACAAACACTTTGCAGATAGAAAGAGGATTATGCAAGCAGTGGTGGAAAAAGTACTCACATACTTTACATAGTTATACAATTAATTGAACAATACTGAAGATACGGTTACTTGTAGCCACCCGGAGAGAATGGTAACATCTGTGGCCATGGAATAAGCACTTTATATTAGAAATGATGCTATGTAGACAGCTATGTTTGTGTGTAACACACACCAGCAGTGTGTAGTGTGGTGTTGTGTGTGTGTGTGTGTGTGTGTGTGTGTGTGTGTGTGTGTGTGTAACAGACATACCTGCAGTGTGTAGCTGGGTGGTGTTGTGTGTGTAACAGACATACCTGCAGTGTGTAGCTGGGTGGTGTTGTGTGTGTAACAGACATACCTGCAGTATGTAGCAGGATGGGGTTGTGTGTGTAACAGACATACCTGCAGTGTGTAGCTGGGTGTTGTGTGTGTGTGTGTGTGTAACAGACATACCTGCAGTGTGTAGCTGGGTGGTGTTGTGTGTGTAACAGACATACCTGCAGTGAGTAGCTGGGTGGTGTTTAGCCCCATATAGAACCTCACCCATCGCTGCATACTGTTGTGCTCCGAGATGAGGTCCTATAAAGGTTTCCCCGTGGGGAGGGCGAACGCCTCCAACGTTGAGGTAGAAAACACTCTTCCCGAAATTGTATCCACAAAGTAAAGGTAGTTCCGAGCTCCCAGACTGTGATAACCTAACAAGGGTCCATAAACCATGAACTCCCTAGTTCATGGTTTATGGACCCTTGTTAGGTTATTACAGTCTGGGCCTCATCTCGGAGCACAACAGTATGCAGCGACGGGTGAGGTTCTATATGGGGCTAGGTGGTGTTGTGTGTGTAACAGACATACCTGCAGTGTGTAGCTGGGTGGTGTTGTGTGTGTAACAGACATACCTGCAGTGTGTAGCTGGGTGGTGTTGTGTGTGTAACAGACATACCTGCAGTGTGTAGCTGGGTGGTGTTGTGTGTGTAACAGACTAGCCCTGAATACATGACTCTCATATACATGAGAGTCATGCTCGAACTTTAACATGAGGACCAGTGGGTAATCGAGCCCTCAACGGTTTGCGCTAGGAACATCAGATTTCAAAAATAAAGTGCTTACCCAAGCCAACTCTGCTAACGATTTGACGCCGCACAACGTTCATTACACGCCGCTCCCCGGTTGTTGAGTAAAAAGCATTTTTGTCCGAAATTATTTTGTTTTCCATTGGACATCCGGGTCATTTCCTCGCTTACCCCCAAAGTGCGCAACTGCGCCCTCTATCGGCTGTAACTGAATCTAAACACATTGTCTTGTAGTGCACGCCCTGCGGCCGAACATCTTCTCACTTGTTGACTTGACTACTTGAGAGAGACACATGAGCGCAAACACCGGAGGAGAAGGGAAAAGAATCAAGAAGCTAAGAATTATAACAAGTGAAGCTGTGAAAACCTACCTGTTACAGCGAAATACACCTACCAAGCATGTGGGGGCGCTGTGGCACAAGTGAGGCGCAGGTTGGATCATCATTTGGGATAAGCGAGGAAGTCCAATGGAAAACAAAATAATTTCGGACAAAAATGCTTTTTACTCAACAACCGGGGAGCGGCGTGTAATGAACGTTGTGCGGCGTCAAATCGTTAGCAGAGTTGGCTTGGGTAAGCACTTTATTTTTGAAATCTGATGTTCCTAGCGCAAACCGTTGAGGGCTCGATTACCCACTGGTCCTCATGTTAAAGTTCGAGCATGACTCTCATGTATATGAGAGTCATGTATTCAGGGCTAGTAACAGACATACCTGCAGTGTGTAGCTGGGTGGTGTTGTGTGTGTAACAGACATACCTGCAGTGTGTAGTTGGGTGTTGTGTAGTGTCTCCATCTCTCTCTGGAAGAGGTTGCACATGACCTCTGCGGCCGCACGGAGGCGCTCCAACACAAACACTCTGACATCGAGCTTCACGCGACAAACATCAACACTTTGTTGCTTTTCCAAAACACACAATATCTCCTCTCCCACCGACGTCATGTGTTCATTTATCTTCAGCCGTACAGACTCCATTTGAAGCGTTTTGAACTCCTTTTAATATGAGAAGCTTTTCACCACGCGCTGCGTCCCAAAACCACCATGAAACACCAACACTGAGTGAGACACCGCCGCCGAGGAGCTACAGCGAGCGAGTCTCCGTGTGGAGCGTTGTGAAGTCCGTCCGAGTTATGTCCTGATAGGGACAGAATAGTACATCTTCGTCCCCCGGACTTTCGGCACCTCCGCGCGGTCCAAGTGAACACAGTGGAGCTCCTTGCCCCCCGGCAACCACCGTTATGCTTAGGTTCGTTGGCAAACGGCAGGTCGCGTCCCAAAACCACCATGAAACACCAACAGTTCCTTTGTTGTGGAAACGCCACACCAGAAACATGCTACTTCCGGAACATCCGAACATCCGGCTTCCGGATCAACGTGTTCAACTCATGCGCAATAACGGATCCAGGCACTGTTGCTTTAATGCCTTTCGCCCCCTGGTGGAGGAGATGTGTAACTGTCACTGAACGACTGGGACAGAAACCTGCTGTTATGGTAAAAAAAAAAAAATCAACGCGGCTTTGTGAGATCTTTGAGATCTTCTTAATCTCTTTCGTGGGTTCTTGTATTTTTCATTCACATGCAGCTATTGGAGCATGTGACATGTATGACGGAGAGAGTCGCAGCCCCAGCCTTGAAGCCTCAAAAGTCTAGTATCTCCCCCGGACCATGGTCTAGTGGTTAAGATATTGGACTTTCGCGTGGGAGACCCGGGTACGAACCCGGGTGGGGACGTTTGGATCACCTTCGTTACATTGGTGCCGTGACCCGGATTCGGGCTTCCCCGTAGGAGGAGGTCAAAGGGGGGTGAGTATGACGGAGAGAGTCGCAGCCCCAGCCTTGAAGCCTCAAAAGTCTAGTATCTCCCCCGGACCAAAGAGATGTCTCTTTGGTCTAGTGGTTAAGATATTGGACTTTCGCGTGGGAGACCCGGGTACGAACCCGGGTGGGGACGTTCGGATCACCTCCGTTACACATGCTCCAATAGCACGCACTGCACGCCGCTCCTCGCGAATGTTGATATGCAGTGAATCTCCTCCTCCTCGTTACGTCTTGCATAGTCTCGCGTAGCCAGACAACTATTCCACAATCTCTGAATGCTATATAGAGTCTGGAACAGCAGCTCCCTAACGGCGAGTATCGAAAACGGGCATTAACGTTCAAAAAAATATTTTTTAAAATGTCATTTCTGCTAAGCAGCAAGCTAAACATGCTTATATGATTTTTATTTATATAATGATAAATATGTGTGATGTGAGACTGAAACGGAAGTGACGTAGGGGCTTCACTTCCGCTTCATCTCGCACTCATCGTTTCCGTCTGCCAGACGCCGGGAGCATTTGACCAAATCGCGGAGGCAACAGTCTGGCCACGCGAGACTACGTCTTGCAAGCCTGACTATACTGCTTGTGTGAAACTGGCGAATATAAGCTGGCGAATATAAGGAACTATCTTCAGAATAAGAGTACCCCTCAGCCAATTGAAAAATGTTGAAAAACGATACATTTTCCCATTCAAAATATAGATTAAGCATTTAAATGAACATACACAATGATAATTATGTTTTTGGGTAAAAATAAAATGTTTTAATAACATAAAAAAATAATAAATCGATAAATGCTGTTCACTGGAGTGCATAGCCTTTGCAAATTGGACTCTGGACAGGAGACGGCTCTTTGTGTCGGCACTTTGGACACACGCACGCGTTCGGGGAGACCTCCTCTACCACACTGCACTCTCCGCTAAGCCAGAGAGGTGTAAAATAAAAATTGGCAGGCCGTCCAGTGCAGCCTAAAGTGCAGCCAGACGCACAAATAGTGCAGTTTTCAGCCTCTAGTGGGCGCTGGACGGGAAACGGCTCTTTGTGTCTGCACTTTGGACACACACACACGTTCGGGGAGACCTCCTCTACCACACTGCACTCTCCACTAAGCCAGAGAGGTGTAAAATAAAAATTGGCAGGCCGTCCAGTGCAGCCTAAAGTGCAGCCAGACGCACAAACAGTGCCATTTTCAGACTCTAGTGGGCGCTGGACGGGATACGGCTCTTTGTGCCCTCAATTGTATTTAATATGGACTCATTTATTGTATTTATTATTGTGGCGTTCTATGAAACCCTTATTATGAAGTTGACCGGAAATGGGGAACTCTTATTCTGAAGTTGGCAGGAAATGCTTGTTAACCTGAAGGTATATATTGTGTGTCAAAATAAAGCCGGCCAGTTGTGTGTCGTGTTGTGTTCCAGCAGAAGCTGATGCCTCCCTGTCTCAAGTTCTTTTGATATCCTCCGTCCTTTTATTCTTCACTTCGAGTATTTTTGGTACATATGGTAGAGCGCTGAAGGCTAACTCTTAACAGGTTATGGGCCCAGGTAGTACCAACTTTATTTTCGAGGTGAAAAGTTTGTAGCCGTGCTAGGCTAACAGCATGGCCAGGTGGGCTGCTTCGAGTAGCCGTTGGACCTGGCTTGTTTTTGACGGAGATGAGGAGAAGTATGAACTTTGGGAGAAGAGATTTTTGGGGCATTTGTTGCTTTGAGGTTTGAAGAAAACCATCCTAAACCAACCCGAGATGGGTGAAGACAAGGAGAAAAATGCCTTGGCCTATGCTGAGCTGATTCAAGTTTTGGATGACAAAAGTGTGTCGCCTGTTATGCGGGAAGCGGCTGACGATGGACGCAGGGCGCTCAGAATCCTCCGAGAGTACTATGCAGGCAAAGAGCCAGTGCCTTTCCCCGAGTCCAGGACCAAGCTCAGAGGTGAGGACATTGGGAGGAGGCATGCGGCGCCAGCGGAGGAGGGCGACTGTGCATGGGGATACAGGGGGCAACGCCACAAAACCAGCTTGCGACAGGCGTTGTACATTCCCACGTATTCCCAGGACGTGTTCTCTGTGCAAGCAGCAACCACGAGAGGTGCCACTGTTATTTTCCGAAAAGGTAAAAGTGCTTTGAAGTGCAGAGATGGTACACTGTTCGACATAGATATGTGCAACGGACTATATTATTTGAACACGGTGAACAATGAGTGTGATAATGATGTTGACCAGTGTAAAGTGTGTTACAGTAAGTCGATGTGTAATGCCGACAGACAGGTGCAGAAGCACAGGTTGTGTGCAGAGAAACAGACACAGACAGACATGCCAGTTGTGAGTGTGGAGGTGCCAAGACAGGCTAGGTCTAGGCACAAGCGTCCACTCCTACCACAGGTGCGAGTTCCAGAAGCTGTAGTTGTTACACCTCATAGAAGCCATCTAAAGTTAAATGAGGCTAAAACCACACATTGCCTACCTAGAGTGAGGGTGAAAAAACCAGCAGATTCAAATGTTTATGCAACTGTGGACTACTGTTATGGGTTGATGTCTAGTATTGTCATGGATGGGGAAATGGAATCACTGTTCATAGACAAGATTGTGTGCACATCTCAAGCCTATATTCAGGCCAGGTGCTGGACATCAAGGTATCAGATAATGTGCGGGCGTTTTTCTCCTTCCATGAAATGGAATCACTGAACAGGAATGATGTTTTTGTAACTCGACTGCCAGAGGGCAGGAAAGCAGTGGGGGGTGAAAACTGGAAGAAGAAAAAGAAGTGTTCATTTTGTTTGAAGAAATGTGCTTGAATTTTATTATATTGAGAGAAAGGAAAAAAAAGAGCGTGTTTTGGGAGTGAGTATGCGATGATTATTTAAAAGTGTTTGAATAATGTGTATTTGATTATTGCAGCTAAAAAGAATGTGATGTCAAAATTAGGCCCTATGCTTACTTACAGCTACGTTTGAATTGTATATTTATTGTGATTTTTAAAGAAAAGAGAAAAAAAATGTGAGGTCAAGTGGGGGTGTTGACATAATGCCCTCAATTGTATTTAATGACGGGGTGAAATCAAAAACATGTTTTTTCACACTTTTAGAGCATATCTGTAGTGATAATATGGCCATACCTAACACTAGATGCCAAAAAAATAGAAAATAAACATTTTTTGTGTATATTTATATCAAAGGTCCCTAAATAGGCCATTCTTAATTACTTCCTGTGAACAGAAATTCAAAAAGTGATGACATAGATAGAGTTTTTGAATATAAATGAACCTTTGATTACATTCACCTGTTTGTTTCCCATTGCTGGCTCCCATTACTCCCATTACTCAGATTTTAAATCCCATCGCCTGAAGGGCTGGTCCCCTCGGATAGGTTCAGAAACACACAGGCTTCCTTTTCAAACTGAAACTTCAAAATAAAATACACAAAATAGCCATTTCATTGGGTCTTTAATATGGACTCATTTAGTGTATTTATTATTGTGGCGTTCTATGAAACCCTTATTATGAAGTTGACCGGAAATGGGGAACTCTTATTCTGAAGTTGGCAGGAATTGCTTGTTAACCTGAAGGTATATATTGTGTGTCAAAATAAAGCCGGCCAGTTGTGTGTCACTGGTTCCAGCAGAAGCTGATGCCTCCCTGTCTCAAGTTCTTTTGATATCCTCCGTCCTTTTATTCTTCACTTTGAGTATTTTTGGTACATATGGTAGAGCGCTGAAGGCTAACTCTTAACAACCATGAACTTTAGATCAAAATATAGAATTATGAACTATGAAATGAACTAGTTCATTTTAGAAATTTTGAACTTGAACTTGAACTAGTTCATTTTGAAAGTGAACTTTCCCAACACTGGATAGGCTCTGCTTTACGCAGATGTGACTTATAAGGATTGGAATGTGACCTGAGGGCAGCATTCAATTTCATTGGTCCTCGTGCCTGGCCAATCAGTAACAGTTGGAGGCGGGGCAGGAGGCGGGTTCAATGCAATTTTGAATTGTTCAGCGGCAGCCATCTTTGTATCACAGTCAGTCAGTCAGTTAGTCTGCTCCTGCTGCCTTCAGTGAAAGCCTGCTACTGCTTCAGTGCAAGTCTACTACTACACTAAACTATTAAAATCTTCACTACTCGCTACACTGCCTAAGCATATTGCTTCATCTGCAAGGTAAGACTTTTAAATATGAATTTGTTGATGTTTGCTAGAACTACATTTAGAAGGTTTGCTAGCTGACTAACTTAGCAAGGTGTTGATTTCATTTAGCTAATGTTAGCCACTGTAGCTTAGCCTTGTTACCATAGATAGTCTGCTATGTTGAAACTAGCTGTTCCAACTATGCCTTGAATTGTAATGTAATTAAATCATTTTCAAATGTAGCAGCCTAGCAGGTTGCTAATGTTAACATTTTCAAACATAGCTAGCAAGCTACTGTTGTTAGCTAATGCAGCTTGGCCTTGTTACATAGCTACTCTGTTGAAATTAGCTGTTCAAACTGCCTTGAATTGCAATGTTATTTAAATCATTTTGTTGTGTTGAGGCGCCTCAGTACGGCTGCAGAGTTCATGTGCAACCTCTTCAAGAGAGAGATAGAGACACTAGAAACTAGTGTCTCTATCTCATTGCCCTCAGGGCAGCATTTTAACATTGGTATATGCATATCATTTAAGCTGCCCTCAGACCAGCATTGATTAACTGCCCTCAGAGCAACATTTTAACATTGGTCTATGCATGTCATTTAGGCTGCCCCCAGAGCAGCATTGCTCTTTGCATATCATTTAAGCTGCCCTCAGAGCAGCATTGACAAAGTGCCCCCTGAGCAGCATTTTAACATTGGTCTTTGCATATTATGTAAGCTGCCCTCAGAGCAGCATTGACCAACTGCCCTCAGAGCAGCATTTTAACATTGGTCTATGCGTGTCATTTAGGCTGCCCTCAGAGCAGCATTGACAAAGTGACCCCAGAGCAGCATTGCTCTTGCTCTTTGGTATGTCACATAAGCTGCCCTCAGAGCAGCATTGACAAAGTGCCCTCAGAGCAGCATTGCTCTTGCTCTTTGGTATGTCACATAAGCTGCCCTCAGAGCAGCATTGACAAAGTGACCCCAGAGCAGCATTGCTCTTGCTCTTTGGTATGTCACATAAGCTGCCCTCAGAGCAGCATTGACAAAGTGCCCTCAGAGCAGCATTTTAACATTGGTACATGCATGTCATTTAGGTTGCCCTCAGAGCAGCATTTTAACCTTGGTCCATGCAAATCATTTAGGCTGCCCTCAGAGCAGCATTGACAAAGTGCCCCCAGAGCAGCATTTTAACATTGCTCTTTGCATATTATGTATGCTGCCCTCGGAGCAGCATTGACCAACTGCCCTCAGAGCAACATTTCAGCAATGCTATTTGCATATAATTTAAGCTGCCCTCAAAGCAGCATTGACTAACTGCCCTCAGAGGAGCATTTTTAGATTGGTCTATGCATCTCATTTAAGCTGCCCTCAGAGCAGCATTGACTAACTGCCATCAGAGCAGCATTTTAACATTGCTATTTGCTTATCATTTAGGCTGCCCTCAGAGCAGCATTGACAAAGTGCCCCCAGAGCAGCATTTTAACATTGCTCTTTGCATATTATGTAAGCTGCCCTCAGAGCAGCATTGACCAACTGCCCTCAGAGCAGCATTTTAACATTGGTCTATGCATGTCACATAAGCTGCCCTCAGAGCAGCATTGACAAAGTGACCCCAGAGCAGCATTGCTCTTGCTCTTTGGTATGTCACATAAGCTGCCCTCAGAGCAGCATTGACGAAGTGCCCTCAGAGCAGCATTTTAACATTGGTCTATGCATGTCATTTAGGCTGCCCTCAGAGCAGCATTTTAACCTTGGTCCATGCAAATCATTTAGGCTGCCCTCAGAGCAGCATTGACAAAGTGCCCCCAGAGCAGCATTTTAACATTGCTCTTTGCATATTATGTATGCTGCCCTCGGAGCAGCATTGACCAACTGCCCTCAGAGCAGCATTTCAGCAATGCTATTTGCATATCATTTAAGCTGGCCTCAGAGCAGCATTGACTAACTGCCCTCAGAGCAGCATTTTTAGATTGGTCTATGCATCTCATTTAAGCTGCCCTCAGAGCAGCATTGACTAACTGCCCTCAGAGCATCATTTTAACATTGCTATTTGCTTATCATTTAGGCTGCCCTCAGAGCAGCATTGACAAAGTGCCCCCAGAGCAGCATTGCTCTTTGAATTAGGGCTGCACGATTTTGGGAAAAAACCTAATTGCGATTTTTCTGACTAATATTGCGATTGCGATTTTATTCGCGATATTTACAGGGGCTAAAGCAAAAAAAATAATAATCCTAAAACGGAAATTTATTTTGACTTGACTAGCAAGTATTATGCTGCATTTTGACGATTTCGGTCATGTTATTAACATCACGGTCATGGCTACACCCCCCCACCCCCATTTTTTGTTTTCTCTTTTTTGGCAAATCTGCCTCGATCTCATAAATGGCCCCTAGGGACTCCTCAGGACGGAAATCCATCCCCAGGACGGAGAACCTTAACCCCTGTATTTATATATTTATTTCAAGGTAGGATAAGTGATAGTTTTTTTTTGTTAAAAGGATGATATAATAAATTATTTTAACCATAGGAAAATCATTTCACTACCTTAGGTCAAGCTTCCGTTGAATATTTATTGTGTAATACATTTAAAAAATAAATTGATTATTATTAACTAGGCTAATATGCAATCATGTAAATGGTTTGATTCAGTTCAGTTATATTTCCAAAAGATTACCTTTTATTTTGCTTTAACAATATAAAATGTTTTTATATTCAGAAAAATCTCAGTAATAATGCCTCTCATTGTCAAGGAAATTATTTAACCAAAGAACATCATTTAAGCTTCCTTGAATATTTATTGTGTGTTTACATTTAAAAATGAATTGATTATCACTAACTAGGCAAATTGGCAAATGGTTTGATTCAGTTCAATTATATTTCCAAAAGATTCTCTTTTACTTTGCTTATTAGCAATATAAAACGTTTTTATATTCAGCAAAATGTCAGTAATGGTTTTGTCTGCCTCTCATTATTGTCAAGGAAGAAAGTAGCCTACTGTATGTCGCTGCCTTATCAAGGAAAAAAAAATGCACCCTAAGACACACACCATAAGTTTCACATGTGTGCGGGGGACGGAGGAGGGGCCACCGCAGCAGTTGCACAGAAATTACTTTCACTTTCAGCTTACGACAAATGGGAGCATTTAATCTATGCACAAGGATTTAAGGATGTTATATTTACAATGATTACCAGAACATTCACTACCTGTAGCCATGGAGTACTCCGTTGGAAGGGATCATACACTGTTACGCGCTGTTAGACAGACAGTGTCATTCATGCCTTGGCTTGGCTCCTCTCCTCTGAGGAGATTGGAGCAACCCGTAATGCTAATCCTCGGTGCGGCGATGCGCGGGTATTTAAGAAAGACACCACAGTTTGATTTGATGATTTATGAACGGATTTCTAAAATTAAAACGTCTGCATAATGCTTGGGAAGTCAACTTAGCAGAAAATCGCCAAAACCTTTGCGATTCGCTAATCGCGAGATTTCACATCGCGATTTCGGTTTGAAAACGATTAACCGTGCAGCCCTACTTTGAATATCATTTAAGCTGCCCTCAGAGCAGCATCTTAACATTGGTCTATGCATATCGTTTAAGCTACCCTCAGACCAGCATTGACAAAGTGCCCACAGAGCAGCATTTTAACATTGCTCTTTGCATATTATGTAAGCTGCCCTCAGAGCAGCATTGACCAACTGCCCTCAGAGCAGCATTTCAGCATTGCTATTTGCATATCATTTAGGCTGCCCTCAGAGCAGCATTGACTAACTGCCCTCAGAGCAGCATTTTAACATTGCTCTTTGCATATCATTTAAGCTGCCCTCAGAGCAGCATTGACTAACTGCCCCCAGAGCAGCATTGCTCTTTGCATATCATTTAAGCTGCCCTCAGAGCAGCATTTTAACATTGCTCCTTGCATATCATTTAAGCTGCCCTCAGAGCAGCATTGACTAACTGCCCTCAGTGCAGCATTTTAACATTGCTCCTTGCATATCATTTAAGCTGCCCTCAGAGCAGCATTGACAAAGTTCCCTCAGAGCAGCAATTTAACATAGGTCTGTAACTTTGACAGTGTACAAATGGAACCAAATGGACCTGTTAGGGTCCATTTGGTTCCATTTGTACATTGGAACCAAATGGTTCCTGAGGTCAGGTTGCAGCGGTTAACAGCAGCAGGCTGTTGCCGTTCTGGTGTGAACAGTTCTTTGCACTTTTGTTTTTGTAAAAATGTTTCGTGTGAACTTAATTCCACTCTCATACATTCATATAGGTTGACGGAGGAGGGGGTTCAAGCACCAGTCTTCTGAGGACCTTAAACACCAACAGCAGACTGCAGGGAGAGCATACAAGACCATTCTTGGGCCAACTCCCATTGTACTGTT
Organism: Nannobrachium achirus; assembly: GCF_963921795.1. Taxonomy (NCBI): domain Eukaryota; kingdom Metazoa; phylum Chordata; class Actinopteri; order Myctophiformes; family Myctophidae; genus Nannobrachium; species Nannobrachium achirus. The sequence continues at coordinate 2,023,884 of NC_137815.1, forward strand.
TACGGTGTCTGACGAGGTTTAGGGTCCAGCTCCTATATCCTGAGGTCCCCCTACAACTGCATCCTTCCTGACAGGTGGAATCATCGTGTGGCACTGGTACGGGAGCTGTACTGCTCTTCAGTGCGGTCAGCTCAGCGGGCAGTTGGAGATTAGCTTCCTTTCCTCCATGGAATATATGAGAGGCGATGCATGGCCAAGGCTGAACGGATTGTGGGGGACTTCTGTTCAGGCAAGCGGTACCTTAGCCTTTCCATCCGCTCCAAAAGTACATTCTTCTTGGCTGCCATCAGCCAAATGGACAAACATTGAACACTACATGCCCTGGACTAGGTGGCTATGTGGCCTTTTGTCTGTGGCTTATGTTTGGCCATATTAATTAAACCTTGTTAGTAATAAAGTATGAAAGAATGAATGTCTCTCCAGCCTTACAGGAAACCTGTTGATTAAAGGTTGAAAATACTTCATAATTCCATTGAAATGTAAATAAATAGTGTTTGCCCTGTGCATGTATGGATAGTAAAAGAGAATGTTACCATGAAGCAGCAATGAAAGTTTAACATGGGAGAGAAAGACAGAATGTTACCAGATGCAATAAGACGAGTCTCTCTCTCTGTCTGTCTTTCTGTCTATTTGTACACAGTCAAAGTTACAGACTTGTAGGTCAATTTAGACCCCCATAAAGGAACCTAGAGAGTCCCTGAAATACACTTTGAGAACCACTGATATAGACTATTTAACACATTGACCGCCATTTTAACATACCTCCGTACTCCCACCTGCCATTCGTCTCCATAGACTTCCATGTAATTGGGTGTGCACGGATCATGCACACCCATGCCTAGATAATGCACCACGTGTGTTCACATTGCTCACAGCTTTCAAACAAAAAAATCCGAATGGAAATCTGTTCAGGCATTCATGAGATAACAGCCACTATGTTTAACAAAGATGGCTGCCAAAATGGCTGCCATGCTTGAAAGATGGGGTTGCTATGGGGGTTAAACATGCAATTTCGCGATTGCTATCATGCCTACTCCATTTTTGGGGGTCAAAAAAAAAATTGAAAAAAAAAATTTTTGATTTTTTTTTTTTTTTTTTTAATTCTCGGGACTATCGGGCCTGGCGGGGAAAGACATTGGAATAATCTCGGGACTATCGGGCCTGGCAGGGAATGAGTTAAGCAGCTTTTTAACCTTTAACCTTGGAAGAGGAAAGAAGACAGCTTGACAATGATGTTGTGATATGAGACCATTATCTGTACTGTAACAAAATGGAATGTTTAAGAACCACTGCTCCAGTGAAGTAAGTGAGGTTTTCAGTGTTAATAATTGTTTTAAAACTATAATTGATTTAAAATTTGAATTCTGGTATGACACTGTAAATGATGTTTACAATAAAAAATGATTTCTATCATTTGTATTAAAGTTAGTGTTGAAAACATTAAATAATGATTCTGCATGCTTCATATATGGCCACACTGCAAGACACTTGCAAATAGACCACATGAGCCCATATCTGGGAATGCCCATATTGTGTCAATCTCTATCTCTCTATGATGTCAGACGGTCAAAGTTGATCCTATGCCAAAGCTCCAGTGCCCAGCAGTCTGCAGTCACCCAGGCGGGTGCGTGCATACAACCATTTGCACACGCCCTCGCCCTTAGGGCATCTTACTAGTAAGGTATTATGATACTTTACCTTATAAAGTATCACGAGTATGTTTTGGATTTTAGTTACTCAAATTATACAGCATTATAAATAGATTAAAAGCATTGTAAGTATATTTGTGAAGCTTTATAGATGGGATGCAAAGCAAGTGTAGCCAACAATGACTGTAGTCTCCTAAGGTCATAATACGTTCTACCAAAGACTGATATACAGTATGTTATCTGAGACCAGATGAGTGAGTCATGTTCTTATGTGTACCAAGCTCGATTATCCGCTGGCCTGGGAGTGAAACAACCCAAAAGAGTTCATCCAGAGGTCATCAATATGTCCGTACCTGGATAAATGTGTCCATGGCAAAGGCCTGTCCTTCTCCGTGCCAAATATTTAGATTTTCTATGGATGACCTGCTTCATCCCTATGCTTCTGTACAGGCCCATATTATATAGAGATAATGTGGTTATTTTTTGTTTCTAAACACTTTAGAAAGTCAGACTGTTAGCTGTCTGACTGACAGTATGAGTATATAGAATGATGGAGGCTAAACCAGTTTGAAGACGACCATCATGTTAGCAATGACGATAAAAGAAGGCTAGAGACTGGAACACAACCACCCTAAGGACTACAAATCATGGATTATCATCTAGACCTGCTGCACAATATGAAATAGAGCTGCTACCTTTAAAGGACACAATGCGACATAGCTCTGTTTACACACTGCTGTACCCCCGACAACTGTATATACAGTATGTTCCCCATTGTCAACAGTTTTGGCAATGTAAATGTATGTTTTCTCATGTCAATAAAGCAAACATCAATACTGTATATTGAACAAAACTGGCCAACCCCTTAAACCCTACCCAGTTTTAATCCCTCTTCCATAATTGGGTTGATCAATGCTTTAATGTCCTTATAAAGTTTTAAACTAGGACAGCATTGAGGACTGTGACAGTGTCCAATATTGTGGAGCTGTCATTGACGTTATTATTGCCCATACAGTATATGGAACATGAAGTGTTACAGAGAGACAGAATGACAGACAGACCATAATATAATATCTTCCTCAGAGTTATGGGGGTCCTATTGGACTGATTATTAGAGGTTTGCATAGGAAAGGGTACAGTTTCATGAAGGTACAGTTCACTGGTACAAGGTCAACTAAAAGGAGATCATAGAAAAGCACTTGGCTTATTTACACAGGAAACCATTGAAGTATATCATATACTCATTGTTGTAATACCTATTATTGTGGAAGATAATAACAAAGAGATAAATCAGTAGCATGACCAGTATGTTATAGTTAAAACATCAGTATTCTAGCAAAATAGTATAAATATGAAGCCATTATCAATAATTATCGGTATAATGAAGGTTTACAGTACATTACTCTTTTTGTGCTTTGTGTAGCAATGTTTCTCATGCGTGTGAGGAGGAGTCAGTTATATTAAAGTTATAGTGTTTACCCAATTACCCAATAAAGCATGCAAATTATAGAAATCATTTTTTTATTGTAAACATTGTGGTCATTTACAGTGTTCACAGAAATACATCAGAATCAACTGTCATACCAGAAATAAAAATTTAAATCAATTATAGTTTTAAAACAACTATTAACACTCAAACCTCACTTACTTCACTGGTGCAGTTGTTCTCAAACATTCCATTTTGTTACAGTACGGACAATAGTCTCATATCACAACATTGTCATTGTCAAGCTCGTCTTCTTTCCTCTTCCAAGGTTCAAGGTTAAAAAAAACTAAGCTGCTTAAATTTGTCTATACAGTGGTTCTCAAAGTGTATTTTCAGGGACTCTCTATGTTCCTTTATGGGGGTCTAAATCGACCCTTACACGTCTGTAACTTTGACAGTGTACAAATAGACAGAAAGACACAGAGAGAGAGAGATACTGGTCTTATTGCATCTGGTAACATTGTCTTTCTCTCCCATGTTAAACATTCTTTGCTGCTTCATGGTAACATTCTCTTTTACTATTCATACATGTACAGGGCAAACACTATGTATTTACATTACAATGGAATTATGAAGTATTTTCAACCTTCAATCAACAGGTGTCCTAGTAAGGCTGGAGAGACAACAAGGTTTAATTAATCTGGCCAAACATAAGCCACAGACAAATGGCCACATAGTGACTGGAGGGAAGGAAGCTAACCTCCATCTGCTCGCTAAGCTGACCACACTGAAGAGCAGTACTAGCTCCTGTACCAGGACCACATGATGATTCCACCCGTCAGGATGCAGTTGTAGGGGGACCTCAGGATATGGAAGCTGGACCCTAAACCTCTTCAGGCACCGTAAACAGTACAATGGGACTTGGCCCAAGAATGGTCTTGTATGCTCTCCCTGCAGTCTGCTGTGGGTGATTAAGGTCCTCAGCAGACTGATGCTTGAACCCCCTCCTCCGTCAACCTATATGAATGTATGAGAGTGGAATTAAGTTCACACGAAACATTTTTACAAAAACAAAAGTGCAAAGAACTGTTCACACCAGAACGGCAACAGCCTGCTGCTGTTAACCGCAGCAACCTGACCTCAGGAACCATTTGGTTCCAATGTACAAATGGAACCAAATGGACCCTAACAGGTCCATTTGGTTCCATTTGTACACTGTCAAAGTTACAGACCTATGTTAAATTGCTGCTCTGAGGGACTTTGTCAATGCTGCTCTGAGGGCAGCTTAAATGATATGCAAGGAGCAATGTTAAAATGCTGCTCTGAGGGCAGCTTAAATGATATGCATAGACCAATGTTAAGGTGCTGCTCTGAGGCCACTTTGTCAATGCTGCCCTGAGGGCAGCCTAAATGATATGCAAATAGCAATGTTAAAATGCTGCTCTGAGGGCAGCTTAAATGAGATGCATAGACCAATCTAAAAATGCTGCTCTGAGGGCAGTTAGTCAATGCTGCTCTGAGGGCAGCTTAAATGATATGCAAATAGCATTGCTGAAATGCTGCTCTGAGGGCAGTTGGTCAATGCTGCTCTGAGGGCAGCCTAAATGATATTCATAGACCAATGTTAACCCTTAAGTTCTGTTCGGGTCATTTTGACCCGGTTTACATTTTAATTTGGAAAAAAAAGGTAGAAGTTTATGTTATTTCCACCTGAAACTCACTGGCCTTAAAGATTCTTCTGAGATGAACATGTAAAAAAAATATTTTTGCACTACACCCATGCTACACCCCCCTCATATTTTTTGAACCTTAAGTGCTGTTCGGGTCATTTTGACCCGGAAGCACAGATATACACAGTATTAATCCAAAACACAGACACACAGTCACCCCCACGTCTAACACCCTCCTTCCGAACCCCATTCTGATTTTAATTTTTTCCTATAAGCATGAGCAATATTGCCCAGTATTAAATAAAGTAGTTTTTTTTTTACATGAATTTTAGCTAAATCAGTAAAAAACGCCTAGCTCTTTCAGTGTTTAATGTGATATAGCAAAGCAGAAATGCAAACATTTACCATATATATTATATGAATTGTTTGGTATTGAGTCAAAGTCAATGTATCATGATGATTTGTTAAGTTAAAATTTATATTAGTGTTGTTTTTTTTAAACCAAATATCCCCCGGGTCAAAATGACCCGAACAGAACGAAGGTGTAGTGAATCTGAACAGAACTTAAGGGTTAAAATGCTGCTCTGAGGGCACTTTGTCAATGCTGCTCTGATGGCAGCCTAAATGACATGCATAGACCAATGTTAAAATGCTGCTCTGAAGGCAGTTGGTCAATGCTGCTCTGAGGGCAGCTTACATAATATGCAAAGAGCAATGTTAAAATGCTGCTCTGAGGGCACTTTGTCAATGCTGCTCTGAGGGCAGCTTAAATGATATGCAAAGAGCAATGCTGCTCTGGGGGCAGCCTAATTGACATGCATAGACCAATGTTAAAATGCTGCTCTGAGGGCACTTTGTCAATGCTGCTCTGAGGGCAGCTTAAATGATATGCAAAGACCAATGCTGCTCTGGGGGCAGCCTAAATGACATGCATAGACAAATGTTAAAATGCTGCTCTGAGGGCACTTTGTCAATGCTGCTCTGAGGGCAGCTTAAATGATATGCAAAGAGCAATGCTGCTCTGGGGGCAGCCTAAATGATATGCATAGACCAATGTTAAAATGCTGCTCTGAGGGCAATGAGATAGAGACACTAGTTTCTAGTGTCTCTATCTCTCTCTGGAAGAGGTTGCACATGAACTCTGCAGCCGCACTGAGGCGCCTCAACACAACAAAATGATTTAAATAAAATTGCAATTCAAGGCAGTTTGAACAGCTAATTTCAACAGAGTAGCTATGTAACAAGGCCAAGCTGCATTAGCTAACAACAGTAGCTTGCTAGCTATGTTTGAAAATGTTAACATTAGCAAACTGCTAGGTTGCTACATTTGAAAATTATTTAATAACATTGCATTTCAAGGCAGAGTTTGAACAGCTAGTTTCAACATAGCAGACTATCTATGGTAACAAGGCTAAGCTACAGTGGCTAACATTAGCTAAATGAAATCAACACCTTGTTAGTCAGCTAGCAAACCTTAGCCTAATGAAAGTTTCTAAATGTAGTTCTAGCAAACATCAACAAATTCATATTTAAAAGTCTTACCTTGCAGATGAAGCAATATGCTTAGTTAGTGTAGAGAGTAGTGAAGATTTTAATAGTTTAGTGTAGTAGTAGGCTTGCACTGAAGCAGTAGCAGGCTTTCACAGCAGGAGCAGACTAACTGACTGACTGACTGTGATACAAAGATGGCTGCCGCTGAACAATTCAAAATTGCATTGAACCCGCCTCCCGCTCCGCCTCCAACTGTTACTGATTGGCCAGGCGCGAGGACCAATGAAATTGAATGCTGCCCTCAGGTCACATTCCAATCCTTATAAGTCACATCTGCATGGTTTACATCAAATTATACAGTGCAGGTTGGTATTACTTTTACTAAAACAAACATCTCATCTACATTGTAAGAAAAAAATTGTTTCTGTGTCAATCATATGTGGTAACTCTATTCAATTAGTGATTAATTTGTGGAGATTAGTTCTTCTTATGTCATAGTAATTCCTCCCTTGTGGTCTACGCTCAAAAATCGTTGAATATTTTTTCCTTTTTCTTTTCTGCTAACTTCGCCAGACAAATAGCCTCTCAGAATTTACAGATGTTTAGACTAATAGACCACATGGATGGGTGTGCTAGATTTAGGTGTGATGATGTACAATGCTAGGTATTATCCTGGAGGCCATATGATTCAGTTTAGGATGAGCATTGCATTGTTTGAGAGAGTTTCTCAGTAGAAGTGGTTTACTAGATTACAATGGTTGCATTTAAACTGGTTGCATTTCCATAAACAAGCTACGATAGTGTTAGGATAAAAAAAAAAGAACTTGATATTTTAAATGTTTTACCAAGGTAACATTGGTATGTGTGGTATGTGTAGAAACAAAACCTTGGTCAAAGCAGTCAGATGTAGTTCCAACAGCAGATGTTCTTTCTTACTAATATACCACAGCTACAAAATAAGTAACATTGCATGGACATGTGTGCATATCAGGCATTTAATGGGTCTGTCTCATGTTATCTTTTGTCTAGACAACCTCCCTTTGTGTAAAGAGGGGCTTTACCCTGAACAGCAGAATATGAACTCCAGTCTGGTCCTGGAGGAACAACAGCCACCAAAGATTAAAGAGGAACAAGAGGAGGTACTAGGCGATGGGTTGACATTACTAGCAGTGAAAAGGAAAGATGTGCCCCTAACCATCAACTCAGCTGAACAAGAAAGGCCCTTTAGTTGTACAGTGTGTGGAAAAGGATATAGTATAATGTTTCTTTGAAAACACACATTTCAGTGTGCAGTGACTCAAGGGATAGAGAAACCGTCATCAGAACACGGAGGGTTACCGAAGGATTCCCAGTTCGATCCCGGGCTCCCCCAGAGTCTTGAAGAGTCCTTGAGCAAGACTCTGAACCCCTAGTTGCTCCCGGTGAGCAGGTTGGTGCCTTGCATGGTTTCCTCTGCCATCAGTGTGTGTGTGTGTGTGTGTGTGTGTGTGTGTGTGTGTGTGTGTGTGTGTGTGTGTGTGTGTGTGTGTGTGTGTGTGTGTGTGTGTGTGTGTGTGTGTGTGCGTGCGTGCGTGCGTGCGTGCGTGCGTGCGTGCGTGTGTGCGTGCGTGCGTGTGTGTGTGTGTGTGAATGTAATGCGCAATCTCTGTAGAGCGCCTTGGATAAAGGCACCATTTACAATTTTTTACCATTTGCCATTGCTCTCATAAGGGGAAAGACCCTTTAAAGTTTCTGGCAAAGGCGGTAGTCTAATTAGTCATCTAAAAACACACATCATGCAGGGGAAAAGCCCTTTGCTTGCACAGTTGGTGGCAAAGGTTTTAGTCACAACTGTGATCTGAAAACACATGAGGAATCATACAGGGGTAAAACCTTTTACTTGCACAGCTTGAGGCAAAGGATATATAGTAAGGTTTCTTTGAAAACACACACATGAGCACTCATACGGGGGAATGAGAAGCATGCTTTGGAAACCTCTCTGCAGACCCAGCCAAAAACAAATGCTAATAATAAAATGAGCATCAGTGTCTATGAAAACATCTTAAAAAGGGAAAGTCATCAGACTCATAGGAATAGACTATGTGACAACCAGGAATAGTCTGGTGACCACCGGAATGTAGACGGCACCCGGGAGCAGGTTGGGTTAGCGCCCCAGTCTGTGTCTTCCGTGAGGAAGAAGCCCAACAAACCCACGGTTAGGCCTTTAGGAGGGCCATTCAAGCCGCAAGCGGAGCCTGCAGCACCGCCGTTGGGCGAGGTGGAGCCTGCAGTACCATTGCACCTCAAGAATCCACCACTCCTGAGTTAAATGTCTGGGGCTGAAGTCTTGTGCCACGCACAGGTCCTGGACCTGGTGAGAGCAGGAGTGGACCTGGTGAGACGTAGGAGGGGCCCGGACAGGAGTAAATCCACAGAGCCTAGTCCTTCCAAGTGCCAGACTTCCTTTCCTAGTCTTGGCAGAGTAGTTCTAGGGTGGTGGAGTGAATGGTCCTGTCTTTCCCTAGTGGGACTGATCGTGGGTAGCTACTGGGACGTAAGTCGGGACTTGATCAACCCCGGCTGGGTCACCCAGGTGAGGGGTATGATGTTGCGAGACCCGAAACCCAGATGAGCTTGGGCTACATCACCGAGGATACGTCCCAGGTGCATCCATGCAATGTTTTTTTTTCTTCGTTTTTTCCGTTATCTCCACGATTATATTCATTAATATGCATAAAATAGCCTAATGCAATGAGCTGATAAGCTGCTATATATATATATATATATATATATATATACTATAAAAGTATATAGGAGACCTTCATCAGAAGGGACTGCAACACTTCAAATGAACTGCGATGGACCACTGCTTACTGCATTATTGATTCTTTATTAGCACGACGCGTTTCGCCGCATCAGGCTTCATCATGTGCTATACATACATATATATATATATATATATATAAATATATATATATATATATATTTGTACTTGCTGTAGGACTGTCAAATGATTATGATATCACAACTGTGTATTTTATAGTTTCGGGTCTCGCAGTAAATTAAGAAAAGCCACTGGAATTGATGACATTTCATATGAGGTATTGAAATCACCTAAGTTGCTACAGATTTTGTTTCTATTGTTTCAATCCTGTTTCGATAATGGTATTGTTCCTTCTCAGTGGTACAAAACTATCATAAAGCCTATTCCAAAGTCCTCTAAAAATGACCCCAAACTACCGCTTAGTTATAGAGGCATTAGTCTGATTAGTAATGTTTATAAATTATATTCTTCACTTTTAAATAATAGACTTACAGATCATTTTGAAAGATCAGGCTTACTGGTTGATGAGCAGAATGGTTTCCGTAAAGCAAGATCTTGTGTTGACCATATTTACTCAGTCACTACTATTGTTCGAGCAAGACTTCAAGAAAACAAATCAACATACCGGTATGCATGTTTCATCGATTTCCAGAAGGCCTTTGATTGGGTAAACAGGGAGCTCCTTGAATATAGATTAATAACATCAGGTGTAAACGGGAAGTTTTATGGGGCAATTAAGGCTCTTTATCGAGCACCTATGGCTTGTGTTCAAGTAAATGATTTTAGAACAGGATGGTTTCCTACACATTTTGGAGTGAAACAAGGAGATGTTTTGTCGCCCACTTTGTTCTCCATGTATGTGAACGATTTAGCTCTCAAGATTAGAAACTCCAAACTGGGGGTTAAAGTAGCTGATATGATTGTAGGCATACTATGCAGATGATATAATTTTACTTGCAGATTGCGAAAAGGATTAGCAAAATATGCTTTATATTGTTGCTGATTGGTGTTTTAAGTGGAGGCTTGTAGTAAATAATGACAAAACACAAATTGTTCATTTCAGGAAACCATCTGTAAAAAGTTTATTTTCGTTTATGTTTGGTTCAACTGTATTGATATACACAAAGACGTACAAATATCTGGGCCTAACCTTAGATGAGCATATGAACCTAAAGGAAGGTATTCAAGTCTTAACTGATTCAGCTGGTAGAGCTTTGGGGTCAGTTTTAAATAAGGTGAAAGCCTGTAAAGATTTAGGATATCATACATACACACAATTATATCAATCGTGTGTTTGTCCTGTCTCAGATTATGCTTCTGGTGTAAGGGGCTTCCATGAAAATGATAATTCAAACAAAATTCAAAATAGAGCCATACGCTCATTTCTTGGAGTCCATAAGCTTACGCCAGTTTTGGCCATTAGTGGAGATATGGGATGGATGCCAGTAAATATAAGACATAAAGGTGAGATGATGAGACTGTGGAATAGACTTGTTAAAAGGCCTGACGACAGATTAACTAAAAATATTTTAACTGGGATATTTCAAATGGCTATCCCTGGGCTAATGAAGTGAAATCTTTATTTTTTATGAATAATTCTTCATTCATTTATCTAAATAGATTATGTTGTAATATTCATGAATTGCAGAATTCTATGTTTCATAAATACAAAGAGAGTTGGTCTATTGAATTATGGTGTAAGCCAAAACTTAGAATATATCGTCTTATTAAGAAGGGTTATGGTCCTGAGCCATATGTCACACAGAATGTATCTAAGAGTCGTTGTATCTAAGAGATCGTTGTGTGCTCAATTACATTCAGGGACCTTACCATTGGCGTTGGAGACGGGTAGATTCATTGGGACTCCTGAGGAGGACAGAGTTTGTTTGTTGTGTGATTTGGAGGAAATTGAAAATGAGGTTCATTTCTTGTTTTATTGTCCATTATATGATGAATTAAGACATATTTGGTAAAATGTCATCTATTTGTGTAAACATTTTTTGGTTGGATGATTATGAAAGACTTGAATTATGTTTTAGTAAAGGTGTTTTCTTTTTGGCAGATTATGTGTGTAAAGCTTGGGAAAAAAGACAAAGTTTTTTGTATGCTTGAAGGACAGTCTGAAAAACAGTCTTTTTGTTTCTTTGTATGGTACCAATGAAATGATTTATATGTATGTGTCCTGTAAGTCCATGTGGGCTGGGCACCTTTTTGGTGCACGACACGAAAATAAATAAATCTATCTATCTATAGGCAAATATTGATTCTGTTATAACTGGAATCTTTTTCTTAATAAATGTTTCATAGCTGGTTCATTTTTTGTGTACATCATTACAGGACAGTTATAACTAGACCAGGTCAACCTGGTTGTGCCAGACCCCGGTTCTGCCAACATCATTTATGACATCATTTGTCTGCCTTTTGTAGGCATGTCATCATCATGTCATCATCATATATACCCTTTATATAGAAAAGGAACAGACCGACATTTGCTTATGTAGGCCTACCCATTTCATGGGTCTGGCAAAAATACATGTGATTCACCTCCTTTAAGTTTTAAACCCATTTACTTTGCCCACAACATCTGTGAATAATACAAGAACAAGGACTGTTTCATTGCCTGCCCTCTACTTAAATAATATAAACAAGCAAAATGTATATATTGCCTCCTATATCCCTACAAATCAATAAATTATATAATTCTACTAACAGCAAATAACTTCACCTAGTCCAGAACTATCAAGGATGCAGTATTTATATGTAGTGTTCGACAAGAGTAAATCTATCAGACATAAAGTACATGTTTGTTTTTTATTGATGCTCTATACCACCAGGGGGGGTCCCCGCTTGCAGATTTGCTATTTCCATTTAAATCCTAAATCCTCAATTGAGCCTTCTCTCTGCATGAAAGAGCAGTGTTGCCTTGAAATACAATGATATTGACACAGAGAATTATCACTCAAACATTGCTGGTTGTTGAGAATTTTAAATTACAGCAATCTGCTTGTGTTCTGGATTAATTAAATGAAATGTCGGCTTCCATGACCAATGACTAATCCCTATTAAATCTGTGAATATTTAAACGTTGGCTATTTGAAAATAGACAATCTAGAAGCTCACCAGCTGATCTGTGCCATTTCCCAACCTTGATTCTAAAAGCTCTGAGCTTTGATTGGCTTTGTATAAAACCATATTTCATAGTTATAACTATCATCTAGAGAATGTTATATCATTGCCTTTATATCCTGCACAATGAAGTAATCAAACTGACAGAGCGAATGGCATGACACACATCGCAAACCATTTCTTTGCATAAACTTTCATCTTAAATAAACAGAATTGACAGAAGGAACTGACACACTTACTTCTGCTAATTATGGGAAAAATAGAATCAATGAAATTTGTAAATAATTATGTCAGAAGGAGACCACTGAATGTTGTGTCCTTGACACATTGTGCTTCAAGGTGCGCCCGACTCCAGAGTGTCCATATATTTTGTACATTGGCAGCACGCAGCTGAAGAAGACTAATGAAGTGGCATAGCGGGTGGTTTTAGGATCCTAAATATATTTCCTAAATCTGTGTTGCCAAAATACAAATTTTAGAGAAATAGCCCACGTCCACGCGCAAATAACAGTCGGGATAATTGGTAGCGGGTATAGCGCCCCCAAAATACCATTTAGGGATAGAGCAAGTTGCCTTACCTGCATTTTGTGGGTATAGGGTGAGGATTTAGGATTTAGGGTGACACAAAATAAAGGCCTTGACCTTTGGCTCTGATCTTAGTCAGATATATATATAATGTTATTAATGTATTCCTCATTTACGAGTTTGTCGATCAGACTAGATGCTCAAATACAAAAGCTGTTGACTGCAAAACACACTTTGGTCAAGTGACTAAGACTGCATAGACTGGAAGATACCTTTGCAGGGCCTGTAAGGTAGCTGTGGTGCTAATCGTACACATGAACCATACTTGAGACAACTGTTTCAAGTGGACCTGGGCACGCTTCATTGATCTGTGTCCAGGTACGGTAAAGCCTTCAGTGTTCACACTCAGTGTTGAAACAATCCCAAATAAATTAAATGTCAGCCGTGCACCATAGACTGTAAAAAATATATGGACAGTGCGAAGCCATTGGTTTCTATGCAGCGCAAATGAAGCATTTTGGGTCCTTGTATGGGCTCCACCATCATTGTGGAAATCAACGTTCATTGGTAGAAAAGGTACCATCTCAAATGCTATTGGCTCCACCATCATTGTGGAAATCAACGTTCATTGGTAGAAAATGTACCATCTCGAATGCTATTGGCTGCCAACGGTCACTGGCAACCGCAGGGATACACGGGAGAATGTGGTGTTGAGCCTCCCGAAATAAAGCACACTTAGAAGAACGTCTCAAGATAGAGCCAGTTTTAGTTGGCCACGCCCCCCGCAACTTTATCATCAATTTGAACATAAATGAGACCATATTTGCACAAAACGCATATCATGGTGATTGAAAGGCAGTTTTTCACTAGCGACAGGAACCATAAAGTATTTAAGACAATTAAATGTTTATTAAGGTTAGAAAACCAAAGGGGAAAATGAATGGGGTCCAATGGAGAAAAAATCTTTTTGGTACCTGGCGGGGGGAAAACCGCGCAACTAGCGGCCAACCAACATTATAGCCTATAGGAATTAAGAGTATTAGTAATCAATGCTGGTTGCAGTGGAATCTAACATCAAAACAAAAGCCATATTAAGGGTGAAATTATCCCTTTAGGCCATACATGGGCAAATGGCGGCCCCCACCTTCACTTAATGCGGCCCACGCATTAGTACCGCAATTATTGATTTCAGCTGTTACAATTCCAAACATGACCTGCTTTAATTCTGTCAGTCTATCTAAGTAGCGTAATGAGTAGAGTAATATTACTTAATTTTATGTCCAATTTATTTGTATTTAGGTTCATAAAGTTAACATGAGTATATAACTAAATGCGGTTGAAATTAAATCAAAATGTTAAATTTCAGGATTCCAATAAAAATAAAATAAAAAAAGAAATCTGGATTCCAATTCAAAAGAAGCAAAAATAGCAGATCTACAAGCTCAAAACCCATCGCAGCGCGGTGCGTTTTGAGCTTGTAGATCGGCTATTTTTGCTTCTTTTGTATAAGATACTAGAATGACAAAGTAGGACATAGCAATATGCATTGTGGCCCTCTGGCGTGAAGGTGGAAATATAGTGGCCCTCGCCATCATCAAAGTTGCCCACCCCTGCTTTAGGCTATTCTATGAAGCCCAGAGGTAAGTAATCTTCGTATTGTTTCACCTGTTCACACAGTCAATGTGATGACGTCATCAAACGATAAAGTCAACTTCAACTCAACTTTTTACTGAGTCAAGTCGACTTGCAAAAATCACAAGTAATGCCCTAACGTGCTGCTCTTGCTTATTGTAAATCGCTCTGGATTAGGAGTGTCTACTACCGATGTTTCTGGTTGACATTGGCACATTTCACTCAGGTTTTTTCATCTCACTCATGTCACTTTGTCTGCTGAACTTACTCAGCAACGAAATAAAATAAAATAAACACAAATAAAAATAAAACAATTCACAGGAGGCAAGCAGTGATCACCCCATGATGTGCACTGCAATGTAGTTTCAAATGCACTACATTGCAGGCGTTTTTTGAGAGTAAAAAACTAAAAAAGTAGAAGACGCGTGTGACATGCATGATCTGGGCAGATTGTCCCAGGAAATGTGCCAATCTCAACCCAAAACAACGGTACATGCCTAAATTGTAAATTGTTCACACCAATCAATGGATCTGCAAAAGCTGAAGCCTAACACTTGTACAGCGTAGAATTTTGTGTTGTTGCAAAGAGGAGACAACAAAAGCCTGTCGGGGACATTACCGTTTATTTGATCTAAATAATCCAATACATCAATATCAGACAACCACATCCTCCATGACACACATTCATGCATCAGTCGCTTCAGCATATTGTCCACTAAACTGTATTGTTTTAGCAGATCAATTTTGATTTTCATGAGCCTTTTATTGTATGCAATCATTAATTTATGAACCCCTTTCAACGTGGCATCCCAATTTTGGGATTACAGGCGAAACATTTTCAAAGATTCTCTCGTTTCGGCCCCAAACAAATAGTGAACGCGATGAGAACCTGTAGATCAACTATTTTCACTATTTTAGAAACATGCTTAAAGGGATATTCCACTTTCAAAAAACTTTTTGTCACTGTATGGTCTAATCAGGCTTGTATGAACACCCTGAACAGTTTTTAATTTTCTTCATTCAGTATTTAGATATTTGATGTAAATGTTATCTGGCCCTCCAGGCTCAGGGCCTCTCCCCACACACACTCATTGTAACTTGTAACTCCATTTTAACCATGATAGATTCATTAAAAACACCCATTATTTTTTCTGGTGACTCATACTACCCTCCTAATACGTGAGCAGGCCGTGTTTTTTCCATAACGTTTTTCATGTATTTTTAATAATTCTTTGGAAAATGGAAAAAATTAAATACAATAAAAATATATAAAAAATACATGAAAAAACGTTATGGAAAAAACACGGCCTGCTCACGTATCAGGGAGGTAGTATGAGTCACCAGAAAAAATAATGAGTGTTTTTAATGAATCTATCATGGTTAAAATGGAGTTTGAAGTTACAATGAGTGTGTGTGGGGAGAGGCCCTGAGCCTGGAGGGCCAGATAACATTTACATCAAATATCTAAATACTGAATGAAGAAAATTAAAAACTGTTCAGGGTGTTCATACAAGCCTGATTAGACCATACAATGACAAAAAGTTTTTTTGAAAGTGGAATATCCCTTTAAGTCAGTGGTTCTCTAAATGGATTCCAGGGACACTGTGGGTTCCTTTAGGGCAGGGGTGGGCAACTTTAATGATGGAGAGGGCCACTATATTTCCACACTCACTCCAGAGGGCCACATTGCATATTGCTGTCATACTTTGTCATTCTACTATATTTCATACAAAAGAAGCAAAAATAGCACATTGGCTATTTTTGCTTCTTTTGAATTGGAATCCTGAATAATTTTTTGTTATTTTTTTAATTGGAATCCTGAAATGTAACATTTTGATTTAATGTCAAATGCATTTAGTTATACTCATGTTAACTTTATGATCTTAAATACAAATATGTTGGACATAAAAAAATACATTTTAATACTACTATACCAGGCTACTGATGAAATAATTAAAGCAGTTCATGTTTGCACGTTTGGAATTGTAACAGCTGAAAGCAATACTATATCAGTATTCTGACATTAACCTTAGGGCCGCATTAAGTGAAGGTGGGGGCCTTATGTGGCCCCCGGGCCGCCAGTTGCCCATGTATGCTTTAGGGGGTCTAAATTGACCCATAGAGGTTTGTAAGTGTACAAATGGAACCAAATGAACCCTAACGGGTCCATATGGTTCCATTTGTACACTGTCAGAGTTATGGGATGACCTTGAACTTTGAAAGTTTGAGAAACACTGGCGGTATGCCTATTTTTGCCGCCCCTCTTTCTTTTTGAGATCGCGCCTCTGATGTGGATGTTGGTCAGTTCCGCTTCATGACCAAACTGAAGAAGTCAGACGGAGGTTGGCGTCCGTCCCTGGCTCTCATGGTCTCTGCGTGGTGGCAGAAGTCAGGAACGTTGAGCTCTTTGGGGGGCGCGGACGGGTTTCCAATGATGTTGTTGACGACGCTGGAGAGACAAAGGTTTCAGTTTGAAAATCAGTGTTTCTCAAACTTTTACATTTCCAGGTCTCCCCTTAACTCTGACAGTGTTTTATCATTAATTATTATTATTTATTTATTTATTTATTGCTATTTTTGAAAAGCCAAGTATAAAATAGATGCTTTCCTGGTTTTAATGGATTAAAATGTATTTGGCCGCGGATGAGAATATTTTGTGTTGGTCTAAAAATATTTCAAATTTTTCAAAAATACTTTTGATTGTATTGTACGAGTGTAGCACAATGTACCACGCCAGACTTACTTGACCAGGACCCAGCCATACTTCGGATCCTGATACATAGCTGAGACCGGAATGCATCCAATGTCAGTCACAGTTACGTGGTATTCTTTGGGACATATATTGGAGAAAATATGGTCAATGTAAGGTAGACTAACATACAGATACAGACAGTGGACACACACACACACACACACACGCACACACACACACACACGCACACACGCACGCACACGCACACACACACACACACACACACACACACACACACACACACACACACACACACACACACACACACAGTAAGATGCGTACACCTACAGATTTTGGGTCACACTACAATAAGTACTGCTTAATTAATACAGGGTACAGGGGTGGAAAGAATTAAGCATTACTTTAGTATTACTTAAGCATCAATTCATGATACCAGATTTTTCAGTGTACAAACATAAATACATGCACAACATTATGCATTAATTCATTTGTTTGTGTTTAGTTTGTATCTTTCTTTCTGCCTTGTTTTTCTGTGCCTTACATTTTATTTAGTCTCTGTCAGGGCGAAAACATCTTCAACCACTTTTTTAGGAAATAATACAGGTTGATATCTGTTGTGATGCTTGTAGCATTCATTTATGAAAAATAAAATACATAAATTAAATATGGAGAATTGATACACGGTTTCTGCCCGACAGTAATGATTGGCACCATACAAGTTATTCCTGTGGCCACACGTGAAAACACAAATGCCGTCTAACCCAGGGACGTGCAGAGAATGTTAGAGAGGTAGGGGCTGGAATTTCTAAAAGGGCCTCTTGGTGAAAATATCGAAAATAGCCGACCTCCAAGCTCTGCGTTGTAAGCTTGGAGGTCAGCTATTTTTGGTGCTTGATACCGCACAGTAATTAAGCATAAACAAGTCAATACTGGAGATGTGGCATATGGCATGGATTTCTACACAGAGAGGGCAATTCTTTCAATATAAGATGTTCAGGGGAGTTTGGACACGATAATTCTCTTGAATGCTGCCTTCGGGTAAGGCATTCACCATAGCCAGGAGAGGAGCAATTTTTACAGACTTTTTACCTTTGCCTCTAGGATCCTTTCCCTTCCAGGAGTCCACCACGACACCCATGCCAGGTCCTGAAGAGCTGCCCAGGACATACTGACCGGCGAAGGAAGCATCCTTTGGCACGGCCATGGGATGGAAGTCTGACTTCAGTTCCATCTTGGTGCACTGACGCTTCGACTCGTCGATCACAAACATGGTGTGCTGAGTGAGGGATGACATTTATAGTCATTTTTGGCCTCATTTGGGTCCGGAATCACAGTGGTGACACTTGTTCTACACTGTTGTGTTATGGTACATGATGATAACCAGGGTTCATCATTGCCATGCCGGTCAAATTCATTTTTCTGCTATACCACTAAAATGTGCAACGCCCTACCGAAGGCCTTAAAGGAGTGTACATCCCTAACTTCCTTTAAAACCGCCCTGAAAAAACACTTACAGGTGGCAGCCACTCGAAAATGGTAACCCAGTCTAATCACCCTCCCCTGAACCCCTGACCCTTCTTCGTTTGTTAACGTTAACTCGACATGCAACCTCGCCCTTATCTGGCCAGTGATGTATTATCGGACCAATTCGTTTTTTGTTTAAAACTGCTTTTTTTTGTTGCTTTTTTGCTTTCCTTTTTTCCCTGATGATATCTACTGCATAGTAGATATCCCTACGAGTCCATTTAGTTCCATTTGTAATTAGGGGTCCTGGAAAGTTTGACAACCACTGTCCTGGTGGACTCCTAATGTGACATACGTTGCTTGCAGTGTCATACATATTCTGAGGAAAACCTGGAGACTGACATTCAGTAATTGGGTCTTATGATCAAAATAAGAACTTTATAATGTTATGTAAAAACTAAATCTAATATTTGCCACAGATAACGACAAGTCTTTGCCACGGACACTGTACTGTACTGTACTGTACTGTACTGTACTGTACTGTACTGGCACTGCACTGCTATACTAAAGAGCAGTGAAGTCATGACGTGACTGGTTCACGGTAGTAATTTCTCTATGGAGAATAACATTGGGTCATTTTAAAATCGTCTCATTTAAGCATTGTGGTCCAAAAATAAACAAACAGTCTGTGTGATATTGTCGGGGATGTGGCTCTGTATGGTTTATGATAGTCAGTCACTCATATTTGATAAATCCTGTTTCTAGCGAAAATGTAACTAATTTGATGACAGTAACATTAGCGCTTTCTCACCAACAGTTGATTCTTCACATCCATATCAAACCGCTTAGATCATTTGTTCTTATATGATGCGATATGAAAAAAGTATGGGAAAAACATGAACCAGGTAGGATGGGTGAATGATGTCAGACTTCACTGCTCTATACTCACCTCTTTGAACAGCAGAAGATGGTCAATGGTGAAAGTCGTGTTCTCGCTGACGCCAGCCTCCGTGAAGCGGAGGCGCTGTCCCACTGCATCGTACCAGAACTTTGCGGCCAACCACAGCTTCTCATTCTGGGTGGACTGGGAGGGAGAGGCACGGTTTGATTTGAGTCAGGTTCATTTTCAACCAAGATCAAATTTTTACATTATTGTTTTACAAATGCCGGGCTCACATATTTTAGAGCTGCTTTTGAATAAAATAAACACTCACCACAGTGAAGGCTCCATTCAGAAGAGATGGACTTGCTATGAGAAATGGGGAAATTGATTGATTGGTTGAGTGATTGATCGATTGATTGATTGATATAAAAAAAAAAGAAAAAAAATGCATATATTGATGTGCCATTTAAAAACTTCACACCTCCTGCCATTGGCAAGGCAATAGATTTCTGGGAGTGCGTCGCTGTTACTAGATGTCATCTTTTTGACACCTGACTCTAACCCTCACCCTAACCCTAATCTCCGTGGAGTGACCCTAACCCTCTGGTCGAAATGACGGTCGTTCAAAAGAGCTTTTCACAGATTTCTAATGGATTGGTAGAACATTGGGCCCGATTCACCAACGTACTTACGAACGTTCTTACGAAGAAATGTCTTCTTAGACCATTTTAAGTTTTTTAAGAAGATTTGGCATACACCAATGTTTTCTTAGCTGTGATTTGTTCTTATGTTAAGACCATATCTACGCACACTAGAGTACTCTTAGGGTGACCTTTTAGTTCTTAAGTATGACATGTTGTGCAAAAATAATTTATTCTTTAAGTTTCTTCAATTCTACAGTTGTAATAATATGATTTAAATCACCAAAATATTTGTATCATATCTTTAGAGCAGTGGTTCTCAAAGTGTGGTTTGGGGACCCTCAGGGGTCGTTTAGGAAGTTCCAAGGGTTCCACAGTAAAACGAGGAACAGTTTTACCACTTTAACCCTGTTTTAAACTTTTTTTGAAAATGCTTTGTGCCAGGGACCCTCCAGAAGGGATGATTTGTAAAAAAGAAAAAAGAAAAAAAAAAACACAAGTATTTGATGGGTTCAGTTATAAAGACCATGTTAGTGCAGTGTCCGTTGGTCCATTCAGTGTTGTCATACTTACCGCACGGCTGGGGCTTCTGTGCCCGGCAGCTCAGTGCCAGTAGGCTCAGCAACATCACAATGGTCCTCATGCTTTCCTTTCTGCTGGTTCACACACGTAGACCCGCAGCGCACACTGTCTCTCTCACACACAGACACA
Source organism: Nannobrachium achirus (assembly GCF_963921795.1). NCBI lineage: Eukaryota > Metazoa > Chordata > Actinopteri > Myctophiformes > Myctophidae > Nannobrachium > Nannobrachium achirus. The sequence goes on from NC_137815.1 coordinate 2,044,618, forward strand.
CACTGCCAGTGAGATGCTGAGATGTGAAACTATAGCCAGAGCCACTTCTATAAAAACACCATGCAGAGGATCCAGTTCCGGAGCAATTACCAGAATTTATTTCCAACTTCCCTTTTTTGGGGCGGGGAACCCCCACACCTTTTTTCAACGAGTATCACTTCACTTATGGATGAGGAAATGATTATGAGCAGTGTTCATTGTTGTTGATTAAAATACCAAGATTTTGATATTTAGACTAGACTAAGACTATAAACAATTTCAGATGACTAAGATAGAATTAACCCTGCAAGGCCCAGCGTTGCTTTTTGGCAAGGTTTTTTAAATCATTTTTTAAAAAATGTTATAATTAGTTTTCTTGTTCTTTTTTCACATTAACATCACCATTAAATCCTATTGTTTAGTATTACAATGCCATTGGCCACGATATTTGCATATAAATACCCCCCACAGAGAATGACATTCACAACTCCCAGAGAAGTTGAAATTCCAGCGTCTGGACGAACAACATCTCACTTTTTAACTGAAGCTATTCCTCACTAAAACATAAGTAAAATGCCTGTAATATTGTTTTTCGTGATCATTAGAATGTCTAGAACATGTACATGTGTTATTATTGTGAAAAATATCCCCCAAATGCAAATTAGAGCATGATTTATGATTTATGGCTATAAAATCTTACAAAAACATTATTATTTTTTTTACTTTACATTTTCCTGTGATTAGGACTCCTACAACACCATCTGATTTTTTTTATTTTTTTTGGGCCAGTAGAAATTAATTCGGGCCTTGCAGGGTTAAAACTAAATCATGTGTCTAAATGATTTGTTATAAAAAAACGGTAGCAACTTTTGAATGCTGTACGTGTCACAAGCTGGAGGCAAAATCTCGATATTTCAATGTCCCGCTGTATCGAATCTCCATGTACTCCGTTTAGGGTTAGGGTTAGGGTAAAGGTTTAGGTTTAGGGTTAGGTTTAAGGTTTAGACTTATTCACCAGGTTAACATTCACCTGCGTCGGCTGGCCGCTGTCAGCAGGTTAGCGTTCACCTGCGACGGCAGGTTAGCGTTCACCCGCAATTCGTACTACTGGCCACTTGAAACAATGACACATCAAAACATCACTATGCGCCCGTGTCTGGAGCTGACGTACTTCAGGCATGCACACATGCACGCACGCACGCACGTATGCACGCACACACACACACACACACACACACACACACACACACACACACGCACACACGCACACACGCACACACACACACACACCCTAAACCTAACTCCTAACCCTAACCCTAACCCTAATAACCCTAACTGTTGTGGGGACCTACTATTTTGTCCCCACTCTGTCAGGCTGCACTCTCACTGGAACGCACTAAGTTGTGTGAGAGTTGTGAGGGGGAGGCGGGGGGGCAGAGACAGCACAATGCATTCCGGATGGAAGTCTAGTGGTTTGAAGTCTAGTGCGTGTTGTGTGCTTGTTGGATGGTGCTCTGTGCAACCACAGGACTCTCACTAGACTTCAAACCATGTGACTTCCATCTGCAATGCATTGCGCTGTCTCTGCCCCCCGCCTCCCCCACACAACTCTCACTCAACTTAGTGCCTGACTGTCTGTGGGAAGCCTCAGAGGTCCCCTGCAGGTGACTATGTGAACATGCGTTTAGTCCCCATAAGTATAACTAGACAAAATCACACACACACACAACACACACACACACACACACACACACACACACACACACACACACAGTTTGTGTTCATACTTCATACAGTATTTGGAAGCCTCGTTAATCTCCATACATTCGTTGTGAGAGGCCTGCAGAATGCCGGCCTGCAGGGATGCCCAGGCGGGGCAAGAGCTAAAGTGTTGGCTGAATTCTGAGTCTGTGATCATTTGCGGTTGCCGTATTCCATATATGGAGGTGGCGATGCTTCCTGTACCCGTGATCTGTATCCTGAAATACTTGTAGTTTTGCAAGTTTGTGCATCTACTATTGTTTGTGAACGCAAATAAAGATGTTAGGTGTGTGTGTGTGTGTGTGTGTGTGTGCGTGTGCGTGTGCGTGTGTGTGTGTGTGTGCGTGTGCGTGTGTGTGTGTCAGTGTGTGTGTGTGTCCAACAAAGCCTCATCGGCCTTTGGACGCCTGTTTTTCTAAAACTGCATCCTGAAGGTCAGCACCAAGGTCGCTGTCTACAATGCAGTATGTGTTTCTATTTTCTACTAGTGGTGCCACGGTTCAGTCAGCCCACGGTTCGGTTCGTATCTCGTTTTTTGGCTCATGGTTTCGGTACAGTAAACATTTTGAATACAAAAATAAAGAATCCAAAATGTTCAGTTAATTTTAACGATGGGTGCAATCATTTGTTTCCCCCCCTAAAAAATTATAATCAGTTATTATGATTATACTAGGAGGAGGATTTTCTCTAAAAAAGTGTACAGAAAGAGTTAAAATATTATTTTTATGTGGCCACACCCAAAAAAATTAAGAAATTCGGTTCATTCTGTATGGGCTGTTCGGTTCGGTACAGGGTCAGGGTCATTCGGTTCGGTATACCGGTTCGGTTCAGTATTGTGGCACCCCTAGTTTCTACATTGCTTTAAGGGGCAGATACATGGACTCCATACAGGCGGCACTTCAAAAACCTGGAGGCCTTTCACATCCGCTGCCTTCAGAAAATCCTTGGCCTGTCCTGGGAAGACACAGTCCCTTACACAGACATTTTGGCCAGCACAGAATCCAGCTGTATGGAAGCAGCCGTGGCCAAAAGACACCTACGGTGGATAGGACACACCATCCTAAAGTGGATAGGACACACCATCCTAAAGTGGATAGGACACACCATCCTAAAGTGGATAGGACACACCATCCTAAAGTGGATAGGACACACCATACTACGGTGGATAGGACACACCATCCTAAAGTGGATAGGACACACCATCCTAAAGTGGATAGGACACACCATCCTACGGTCTTACAGTGGATAGGACACACCATCCTACGGTGGATAGGACACACCCTCCGCATGCCTGACCACCGCCTGCCCCGCCAAGTCCTCTACGGCCAACTACACAACGCAAAGCGTGCCGCCGGTGGACAAAAAAGGCGATACAAGGACTACACCAAGGACCTTCTGAAATGTGCTGCCATCAACCCCACGCAACTTGAGACCCTGGCACTTGACCGCTCAGCACGGCGGGTCACCTGTGCAAGGGCAGTCTCACAGTCAGGGACGTGCTGGCCATTGGGAAAAGCGGGACAACTCCTGAACGTCCGGTTCATTCCCGGCCGGTCCAGGCCGGCCATTAGGAAAAAAATAAAAATGAAATGTCGGCCTTCGTTCCATTTTGGGGGCTGGGCGGCGAACAAAGTAAATCGTCACTGTCGGCTGGTTTCAAATTTGTAAATTTCTTCGCAAAGCAAAGCCCTGCTTCATCATACAAGGCCGTAGCACAAAAGTAGAGAAAACAGCAGACAACGCCTCGCACCGCGAGGCGTTGTAAAATGCTTTAAATCATTTTTAAAATGGTTTTGGACATACAAGGTTTCCACCCGACAATGACGAAATATAACTTATGTAATTGGCCAACTGGCTTGTCGCTTGTCTTGATCTGAAATGGCAAATCTTTGAGTAGCAGCAGCAGCAGCGCTATAGAGAGAGATCTCTCTCTATAGCGCGCAATGAGGGCCTCTACAACTCTTTTTCCTGGGCTGATTCAGGGGCCCAGCATGTCCCTGCTCACAGTTAAGCGACAGTAACCAGCGAAAGCGGTCAGAGAAGCGTGCCCAGCGACACCGGAGGGAAGCCGGCATTCCCCCAACGACGGGGCTCCCCTGCCCTATCTGTGGACGGATGTGCGGCTCACGCATCTGCCTCCACAGCCACATCAAGTGGCACCAACGACAACCCCGCTGACCCCCTCCCTACCCCGGAGCAAGCGTCATCATCATACACGATGGACAGCTAAGGTGTGTGTGTGTGTGTGTGTGTGTGTGTGTGTGTGTGTGTGTGTGTGTGTGTGTGTGTGTGTGTGTGTGTCTGTCCGTCTGGTTTGCATAGGACTCCGGAGACCCCAGAGGTCGCAGGTACGATTCCCCGCTCCAGCTATCACTGCTCCCCCCCTCGCGCTCCTTGTGGGCAGCACTGGGTTCAGCTGGGTTAAGCTGAAAAAAACAGCTGGGTTGGGCTGCGATATCTGAATTTCCCTCGCGGGAGGAGTAGGTAACTATCTTATCTTATCTTATCTTATCTGTCCGTCTGTCACATAGTGTAAAAGCGATAGGCTTATAGGCTCCACTCTAAGCTATGAGGGCTGCTGGGTTCCGCTGGGGAAACTGGACAACAGGGGCATTTCTGCCTAATAGACCCCATGGACAGTCTTTTGGGATCAATATAAGTAGGAAAATGAACCTAGATGTTATTCAGGGCCGAGTTGTCCTTTAACTAGGTTACTGTATCAGACAGACTGCTGACAATGTGGTCAGATGTTGGAGGGGTGCCCTCTGTTAAAATGTCCCTCTTTACACAATGACACTTGTGATTCTGTACATGGCCTGAGAGGAAGTTGAGGTGAGCGTGTCGCAACACAAGCTGGTAGAAACTTCCACTTCTGCTTTCATACAGTAAGTTCCATGTGTGTGTGTGTGTGTGTGTGTGTGTGTGTGTGTGTGTGTGTGTGTGTGTGTGTGTGTGTGTGTGTGTGTGTGTGTGTGTGTGTGTGTGTGAAAGGCTAACAAAAGGCTGTCTGGTTTGCATAGCTCAATTAAATCACTCAAGGACCCCTAAATTAAACATGATCAAATATAGGCTATTACTATTCCCTACTATTTTCTAGATTTGAAAAGAGCAGATCTACACGCACAATTTGTTCCTATTATTCCTTGAGACTTTATCAAAAAATGATGTATTTGATGTATTTCAATAAGCTTCATAATGGAGTGTTTCTTTGATTGGTGTGTTTGAAGACAGGCAGGAGGCTTGGGTTTCATGATGATGAGCTGAAGGTCATCATTAACAGAACGCAGAGTTGTTTCATGCTTGGCTGCGCTTGGGTGCTCTGAAAATAGAAGATCTACAAGCTTACTGTACTGTAGCATGCTACCAAGTGTAAAATCAGGTATTGCGACGCGATCAAGGCCTGACAAAATACATTTTAGTAGACACGATCAACTAAAATGTTCTGATTCTAAAGACTAGACTAAAACTAAATAACAATTTGCTGTCAAAATCAACACTGGTGTGATTTTGAGTATTCTTGAGTATTGGTTTAACACTGCTAATTCAAACAACGCAGACATTTAATACGTTGATAATTTAGAAGAAAAGTCACAAAATGTCAGGCCTTTGTTAGTGTTGATATCAATAATAAAGGCTACACACAAGACTATGTATTATGCAACAATGATTCACGTAACTTTTAAAATGCTGATGATCAAGTTTCATGTACAGTAGGCATACAGTACACATATCAGTTCCTTTTTTATTTTCTCAGTTCACTTTTTTGCTGTAGACATCTGGTCAGATGAATTGTGGTTTGTCTGAGCGTATTTGCAAGTTCCTTTCTTTTCCAGAAATGAGCAGTTTCTGCTAAAGGGACGATATTTACATAAGGCAGAGATTTCAGTTCCTTCTTTCGACAGGATCAATTCTTCCCTCGTACAGAAATGTGACAATGAAGTTGATTCTGAGTCTGTCCCTATTTCATGGCAACGATTCTGGGGAAATTGCAGGCTTGTGTGTGTGTGTCTGTGCGTGTGTGTGTGTGTGTGTGTGTGTGTGTGTGTGTGTGTGTGTGTGTGTGTGCGTGTGTGTGTGTGTGTGCGTGCGTGTGCGCGTGCGCGTGCGTGTGCGTGTGCGTGTGTATGATCTGTTTTCATTGACAGTTCATTGTATTGCAAATGGAAAAGAATGGCAGAAAATATTGTATATTGATTTTGAAACTGATTTGTGTCAGGGCATGGAGAGTGGATTATTTTGATATAGGGTTAGGGTAGTAAGAAAGGACATGCAGTGTGGCTCGATTCCCCCCAAATTGTTGATAGTAAATGTTGTAGGACTAAAATAATGTTCGGGTTTATGACTGTATATGGCTCAGTAACACCACATACAGTTTAAAAAAAAGAAATAAATATATATATATTGTCGTGTGAAAACCTTGTATGTCCAAAACCGTTCACTTTGCATTTTTCATTTTAAAAATGATTTAAACTAGTGAAAACAGCCGATCTACAAGCTCACAACGCCTCGCACCGCGAGGCGTTGTGTGCTTGTAGATCGGCTGTTTTCACTAGTTTTGTGTGACGGCCTTGTATGATGAATATATATATATATATATATATATATATATATATATATATATATATATATATATATATATATTCATATATATATATATATTTTTATGCGTTCTAGTATTAGTCTATTATAGACAGATAACATCATTATCCATTGTCTTCTTTATAGGAAATGTAATGAGTGAATTTTAACATTTTATTAATTGAAAATTAGCTACTGTAGATTGAAAGATGAAACACTAAGTCACTAACCCTAACCCAAAATGATATTTTAGATAGTGTTTATTTGTATATGAACTCATAACAAGTCAGCTATGAGATTTGGGAGATTATATTTTCATTTCTTTTTTTGGGGGCAGAGTTAAGTATTTGACATAAATGTAAGGTAGTGTAAAGTAACAATGTGTCTCTTTCCTCCACAGTGTTGACCATGGTGGAGAGAAGAGGCTGACATCGGGTCTGAGGAAGTATATGTGTTTATTCTGCTTCAACCACAAACAAACAAACAAACAAACAAACAAGATTACGATGACATTAACTCATTCTGTGCCAGATGCCAAAATGGCTCCAAGGTAGCTGTGCCGAGATTTTGTATGTTTTCTTTACTATGCAATGAAAAAAAAAGATTTTTTTTTTATATTTTTTTTTTCCCACAGAAACAGACACAGTTGTTGTGATTCAGTGGCAAAAAGAATTTTGGCAATCGGACAAATGGTTCCAGAGATAGAGCTGTTTGAATGAAAAAAAGTGTCCATCCACTAGAATGGACACACATGAACACACATTTTCTCAATCAGCTAAACGAGGGAGCGAACACACAAACAGAGAAAAGCATCTCTCTGATCTCAGGTCATTTTGACATCTTTAGAAAAAAAAAAAATATATATATTTTTTTTTTCTATGTAAAAAACACAAAAACCGTCATAAGCCGTCATTGGCACACAGGGCTATTGGAAAAAAACCGTCATAAGCAGTCATTGGCACAGAATGAGTTAAAGAGATATTCCACTTTCAACAGGGAAACAGCTTATGGGCTTCTCTCCACATACCGTACACATTGTAACGTCAAACTTCATTTTAAGCATGATAGATTCATTAAAAACACCTATTGTTTTTTTTTTCTAGTGACTCATATTACCCTCCTAATACGTGAGCAGGCCATGTTTTTTCCATAACTTTTTTCATAAAATTAAATACAAAAAATAATTATTAAAAATAAATCAAAAAAGTTACCGAAAAATCATGGCCTGCTCACGTATTAGAATGAGTCACCAGAAAAAATAATGGGTGTTTTTAATGAATCTATCATGGTTAAAATGAAGTTTGACGTTACAATGGGTGTGTATGGGGAGAGGCCCTGGGCCTGGAGGGTCTGATAACATTTACATCAAATATCTAAATATTGAATCAAGCAAATTAAAAATGTCCAGGGTGTTCATAAAAGACTGATTAAATGACCGAAAGTTTTTTGAAAGTGGAATATCCCTTTAATTGATGGCCTCGTTGTGTGCAAGCCAGCCAGTCTGTCTGTCTCTGACTGGAACTAAATGTCCTAACGATTCATCCCTATAGTGATGGATTCAAAAGGTTCAGTTTGTACCCTGCTGAGGTTGTTCATTTCTTTTCACTCAGAGATTTCTTAATCAAAGTGATGTCCTGAAACTACCATCATATATCATATTTTACCTTCAAATAAAAAAAATAACTTAAGTAAAAAAAGGTGTCTGTGTGAAATGTGTTACTATGTATTTAAACCCCTTAAACTTAAGTTGGGCCAATTCCAATCCGTTGACTTGCTGACTCACTGACTTAGCCAAAATCAACATGTGCGTTCACGTTGGGGCATAAGGGCTTGAGGGTTGTTCCAATGTAAATCTGACTTTCCGTAAGTCCGAACATTTGCAGCCTTTGGCAAAGGAATTACCCACAGTTCATAGTGTTAGCAGGGGAATCCTCCAGATCAATCATGAATCGCAGTTAGAAAGTCAACAAACCATAGGCGCCGGAGCCGGGTCTTTTTGGACCGGACTGCCACCCCACTTTTCATGCTATCGACCTATTCTTCTGTATTTTTGTCTCTCTTTTTTCCCCCAAACGGCGCTATAGTCCCGAATTCGATTATTATAAAGGCATATTAACCACTTCAGCCCTCAGCCCTACATTTGGTCTATTTGAAGATACAAGCTCACAATGTGACGCATATTGTGAGCTTAGATCTGCTAAAATATTTTATACAAACAATTGTGAAAACCTGTCAAATCAAATGGGACATTCTGCATAATGACTACTACTATAGGCTACGTTTTATTACAGCCTACATTTTGATTACCCAAAACGTCATTACTCCAGGAGGCCTACATTTTGAACATGGGACTTTTAACAGAGTATTTCTACTTTTACTTCAGTAAAACATGTGAGTATTTTTTTAATCACTGACGGCCTTTCTGATCGGTTGGCTCACTCTCATCAGTGCGATGCAGCAGCAGAGCAGTTCATTTATGAGTTCTAACTTCTTCTAACTTTCACCATACAGTAAGCTTGAATTTTCCTTACTTTATTAATTTAAACTTAATTTATTTTCTCAAATATACCCTCATTTTCAATGATGCGAGATTGCAGAAGATAATAGGCCTATATTGAAATAAGAACAGCAGGATAAAACAATTGTGAAAACGACACTTGAAAGTTAAATTCTTTATCCAGAGCTACTTATAATAATTGTCATAACAACACATAGGCTATAGTTACTTAACAAAATTCTGAGGTGTACGTTTGTTTGCGGTCATGACGTCATCATCTGGCCACGTCCACAATACCGTCCCCTCACTATTTTACCCCTGCTGGCGCCTCTGCAACAAACAGTTGTGCTTTCTCACTGTTCAAAAGGAAACGGAATGGAAGATATATATTTAGTTGAAAAAAAATGTGCAAAATAGATACAGAATATGGAAATGCTATTGAAAACGAATTACATTATAAACCCTAATCTAAACAGAAATGAAAACGAATTGATTAACGTAAATATAATAATAATAATCAACAATCACAGCCTTTAAAGCAATGACTGTAAATAAGGACAGTAAAGAGTTTTAAATGTGATCAGTGGTGAAATTAGACCTTATTCCCTATGGGTTTTCGGATCAAGGGGGCCCTGATGAAAGGGGCCCGGGTCTGTTGTCTTTGCGCGATTTAAGCGCAAACTAAAATGATTACCCCTAATATATTGGAAATACATATAATATCCTAGTATGAATTTATGTAGATATGGGCGCATTGGGCGTCTATTTTTATTTAGGCATATTAAAACACAATTTATTTTCGCCACTAGGGGGGGCCCTTGGGTTTTTAAAACCCTATCAAATTACGAATGTGATGTAAAGTGTCATGAATAAACCACTCATCTAAAGTGCTGTTCTGTTCCCTTTGGAGTCCCCAGAAGTTCCTTTGCTCACCACTAGGGGGGTGTACCATGTTGACATGAGTTAGCAGGGCTTAGATGAGACATTGGAATTTGGCCCTTGACCGGTGTCCAGCAGGGTTCTGTGCTTGGCCTCCTCCCTTTCCAAGTGTAAACTAAAGAGGAGCATGGCACGTGCACACATAGACATCAAAGGGGGCTTGAGCCCCTGCCCTTTTATCCGTCTGTAAAAAGTGCCCTCTCCAGACCATGAATGCAGTTTTTACTATGGTGGTGGTGACAAAAATGCAAATGCCCCTCTTTCCATGCCATACCTGAAGGCAGCATTCAAGAGAATTGCCCTTTTCCAAAATCTCCTGAACGTGAATGCAGCATCTTATGTTGAAGGAATTGCCCTCTCTGTGTAGAAATCCATGCCATTACGCCACATGTCCAGTATTGACTTGATAATGCTTTGTTCAGTGTGGTATCAAGCACCGAAAATAGCCGACCTCCAAGCTCACAACGCGTCACAGATATTTTCACTGCGGCCAAATACACGTTGGGGGGGGGGGGGGGGGGGGGGGGGATCTAGACATGAAAAAGTTTGAGAACCACTGATATAGAAGAAGGATATAGAAGACATTTATAGAATCGGGTCAAAATATTCAATTCACAAATGTTCAAGATTTTTCAAAAAATATCAGATCTACAAGCACTGTGCAGCGCTGTGCAAAGTACAAAAAGGAAGCCATTTACAATGAGAGGGAGTGGGTTGTTGGCTGATTTACCGCTGTTTCAGGGTTGTGGCACGAGGCGAAGCCGAGTGCCAAACAACCCACGACCCTCAAATCGTAAATTGCTTTTCTACCACTTCTACCATATAAATGAAAGAAAACACAGTTGTAACTTGCAATGTTACAACTGCAACACAACAGTGGGTGGGGTCCATGCGCCAACTCAAGGTTGTTGACTGATTTACCACTGTTTTAAGCCAATCAGAATCCAGTATCTGAACATGTGACCACAAAAAGTGATAGAAGTCTCAACGTTCAGTGCATCTTCATCAGTCTTAACAAACAGAGGCTACATGTAAATGACTAACAAGTGAATAACAGGGGCACTCCATTCGATTAGTGGTCTGTCAATAATGGTAAATGGCTAATGGACTGCATTTATATATCCAAAAGCGCTTTACATTACAATGTACTTCACATTCACCCATTCACACACTGATGGCGGAGGAAACCATGCGAGGCTCATCAGGACCAGTAGTCCATGGGCCATACGAGATGTCGTTCTCGGAAAGGTGGCAAAGGTTACCATGCATTTTTGAAAAGCTCTATATCTGTAGATTATATTTTGGTATGATAACCCTTTCTCAGACACAGCTAAATGGGTGTTATCAGCCACTAGAGTGTGTTTGCACGAAAAACATTCCCTGGGCTAAAACGGCCCCCACAAAAGTGTGAAAAGTGATGACTCATCACTTTTCATCACTAAACCATAGTCTTGTGGGGGCCGTTTATAGCCCAATGAATGTTTTTGTGAAAAACAAATACTTGCAATGGATTCATAATCATGAAAAAACCCTAGTTGACCCCTCATATGCTACATAAAGCAAATTTATTTTTTGCTTTTTTTTCCCTGTAATATAAAGTTAATGGGAGACCAACTCTAGCAGCTGATAACACCCATTTAGCTGTGTCTCAGAAAGGCTTATCATACCAAAATATAATCTACAGATATAGAGCTTTTAAAAAAATGCATGGTAACCTTTGCCACCTTTACGAGAGCAACTTCTCGTGTGGCCCATGGACAACAGTTAGGGGTTCAACAGTGTCTTGCTCAAGGACACTTCACCAGGATGAGCCGGGAATCGAACCAGGAACCGCTCCCCCTGAGCCACTGCCGCCCCCAATACAAATGATTGGCTGATGTCTGTGGTCTACGTCAGTGTTTCTCAACCTTTTTTCTGCATGGGCACACTTTTCATGTCCCAAGATTCCATGGGCACACCTACATAATACGGCGGTGTAAATATCGTCACACTGTCGGGAAGAAACCTTGTATCTCCAAGTTTCAAATGTGTACGTTTCTTCGCAAAGTAAAGCCCTGCTTCATCAGACAATGTTGTGCGACAGACTTGAAAATGTGCCCCTGTGCACTGTTGCGGTGCGAGGCGTTGTGTGCTTGTAGATCTGCTGTTTTTACTAGTTTAAATCATTTTTAAAATGATAAATGCAATACTGGCTTTCAAGCAGTTTCAAGGGGCACACTTGACCCTTCTCAGGGGCACACCAAAGGTCCCCAGGCACAGTGGTTGAGAAACACTGACCTACGTATCTGATATGTGGTGTAACTTCCTTTATTCTTGACATCATAATAGCACAGTCTGCTTCACACATTGCCAACACAAGCTCAGCCTGAGCAGTTTAGTAAACTATTTTCCATACTGCAAAAAAAAAAAAGCAATCTTTAACTTACATTTTGACCCTTGTACTCAGTGGTGTAGTGCAGTGGTTCTCAACCTGTGGGTCGGGACCCCCAAGTTACCCTCCATATTATTTTGGGTGGTCTTAACTTAATGTGCAACATTGTTTTCTCACTCAACAGTAAACAAACCAACATAAAGTTTAAGTGTATAGAGGGTAAATGCACATTTCTAAAGTGACAATTTAAGGACTGTTTAATTAAACATTGGCCAAATTGTCAAATATTAGAGGCAGAAATTGCAGATTTGCACACATTTTCACGACTTTTCAAAAATAGCAGATCTACAAGCTCGGTGCCGCGCTGTGAGCTTGTATATCTGCTATTTTTCAATAGTTAAAGTATAAAACAATTAAGTCCCCTCCACCTTGGGCCATAGTAACTCAGCCCCCCCCCCCCCCCCCCCCCCTCCCTTGTGACGCCCCTGCCTACAAACATAAAATGGCATTCTGTCTCCAAAATGTGTAATGTGCAAATATAGAGAGATAAGAGCAGCTGGAAGAGCGAGCCCTAATAGGCTACGACATAAACCTGCACACATTCAGCTTGAGATTTGAGTCTTGACAACCATTAACAGGAAAACAAGAACACGTCTCACTCACCATGTTACCACTGTAACTATTTAACGTATTAATGGCGTTTTCTGACTGTTCTGCTGAACATGCAGGCACTGTTCCGACACGTGTGTGTGTGTGTGTGTGTGTGTGTGTGTGTGTGTGTGTGTGTGTGTGTGTGTGTGTGTCTGTGTGTGTGTGTGTGTGTGTGTGTGTGTGTGTGTGTGTGTGTGTCTGTGTGTGTGTGTGTTTTTAGTTGGTCAAGTATACATTTGAGTCAGAGGCTCAGGCTGAATATCACTGGGTAACTAAAACAATTTTCTTTTCTTCTTTTTGCTACAATCTTATACTTTATACTTTCGTTTGTGAAGGATAACCCTATTTTCAGGCTTAAACTATTAGTCTGCAGTGGACTATTTTATTCATCCAAAGTTAGTAACTCGGACAACATTATGCCTATCCGGCATTATCATTTCTAGTTTTTTGTCAGAAGTAACGTATTGATAAATACATAAAACAGTGAGGTTTTGTTAAACATTTTTCCTTCATTCTTTACTTCCTGCAATGCAGGCTGGATTTACAGGTAAAACTTAAAATGGATAGTTCAACTAATAGAATGAAATTTAAATTATTGCGAGTTCATAGCCTACTGACCATTTCCCCATTCATTCTTTTTACCGATCTTTTATTTTTATCTTTTTAATATTTAAAGACTTTGCTCGCATGCAATAAGAAAACCGCAGAAGTTGGCCAAAAGATGGATACATCTTTCTAAGGTCTTGTGTTTTCTTGCCATCCAAGAGGTGGATGTTTGGATTAAAACATATTCAGGAGACATTTTGGTGAGAAACGAGGTGACCACAGAGATGGGCTTTGCTGACCTACTGGAGGAGGTAAGTAGATCTACCTGGCTATCAATGACAGTTTAAATGCTAACTAATACTACTAATACCACTAAGAGAAGCGAACAAACAACAAAGACACAATATGTCCATAATGGCATTCCCAGATATGGGCTTAATATTGATGACATTGGGGATCTCCATATATGGGCATAAAATGGACAAGGACGGAATTATTTTTGCAAGTGCGACTTGTGTCATGACCACCACACTGGTTAACATGAGACTGACACAATATGTCCATATATGGGCATTCCCAGATATGGGCTTAATATTGATGACATCAATCAATCAGTCAATAAATCTATCTATCTATCTATCTATCTATCTATCTATCTATCTATCTATCTATCTATCTATCTATCTATCTATCTATCTATCTACGTTTAGAATACAATATATGAACACATATATGAACACATCCAATCCTCTTGGCCAGTGGTTCTCAACCTGTGGGTCGGGACCCCCAGGGGGGTCCCCAAATTATTATTATTATTATTATTATTATTTTTTTGGGGGGGGGGGGGTCCCCAGATGATTGCCTTAATGTGAAACAGTGTTTTCTCACTCAAAAGTAAACAAACCAACATAAAGTTTAAGTGTATAGAGGGTAGCCTATATGCACATTTCTAAAGTGGCAATCTAAGGACTTTTAATACCTCTAAAATGTTAAACATTGGCCAAATTGTCAAATATTAGAGGCAGACATTGTGAAAATAGCAGATGTACATGCTCACAACGCCTCGCAGCGCGAGGCGTTGTGAGCATGTAGATCTGCAATTTTCACAATAGAACCGTGTTATACAAAATGTAATGCCTCAACTCTTAGTGCTCGTCAGGTTGGTGGGGTCCCCGGTTAAAATAGGATTATTTGGGGTGTCCCGGCCTGAAAAGGTTGAGAACCACTGCTCTTGGCCAGATAGGGGGCTTCGGGAGGTTCCAGTGGGTCCATGTGTGCCTCATCAGTATCCCAGGTCTGTTCATGGCCAGCCAGAACCTGCTCAACAACTTCACAGCCGGCATGCCAGATCACCACTGCAGTCTGCCTGTCAACTACACCAGCAAGGCTGCTGCTCAGAACCTCTCAATACCTGAGGTGGTCTGTCTGTCTGTCTGTCTGTCTGTCTGTCTGTCTGTCTGTCTGTCTGTCTGTCTGTCTGTCTGTCTGTCCACAGTCCACACTGTCTGTCTGTCTGTCTGTCTGTCTGTCTGTCTGTCTGTCTGTCTGTCTGTCTGTCTGTCTGTCTGTCTGTCCGTCCGTCCGTCCGTCCGTCCGTCCGTCCGTCCGTCCGTCCGTCCGTCCGTCCGTCCGTCCGTCCGTCCGTCCGTCCGTCCGTCCGTCCGTCCGTCCGTCCGTCCGTCCGTCCGTCCGTCCGTCTGTCTACACCAGGGGTCAGCAACATTTTTGAAAACAAGTGCCATGTTTTTATTTCCTAGATAGTCATCATAGTGCCATCATGTCAACATACATTATGACACGCCATCAAACATTCTGACATATTTTTTATTTTTATTGGTAAAGGATATTGTTATAACGATCATTAGACTCAATTAGACGCAATAACCCACCCATCTCCCCAACTCACTCCCCAGTCACAGTTTTAATCAATGTAGAATTGTGTGCTGTAAATTAGGTGACTTCATTTAATTGACCACGTTTTAAAAAAAGTATTTGATTTTAAAATAAAAATCCTCTCTCTCACACTTCTGCCCCAGTGCCAATGCTGGCACCGTGCTTAAGGTTGCCTACCCCTGCTCTACACTGTCTGTCTGTGCACATTGTCTGTCTGTCTGTCTGTCTGTCTGTCTGTCTGTCTGTCTGTCTGTCTGTCTGTCTGTCTGTCTGTCTGTCTGTCTGTCCACACTGTCTGTCTGTCTGTCTGTCTGTCTGTCTGTCTGTCTGTCTGTCTGTCTGTCTGTCTGTCTGTCTGTCCAGTGTCCACACTGTCTGTCTGTCCTTCTGTCCATCTGAAATTGTTGTTAGTAATCTTCTGGATACACTTAATTATGTTGCAATGATTTTTTCTCTTCAATGTCTCGCGTTGCCATGGTTACCATAGACTTCCATGTAATTGTGCAATTGTGTAAAAAGTGCACGCCCATGCCTAGATGATGCACCACGTGTGTAGATGCTGTTCACAGCTTTCAAACAAAAAAATCCGCTTGGAAATCCGTTCAGGCATTCATGATTTATGGGCCATTATGTTTTCTTAAGATGTAAACAAACATGGCTACCATGTTTGAAAGAATGGGTTGGTATGGGGGTTAAATATGGAGTGTTTTTTGTCTCATTAATACTCAATCAAAAAAAAAAAAATCGAGAGAGAAAAAATAAAAACAGAGCAAAAAACTTTATGTCAAAAGCAAACAAATAAAAATCGAGAGAGAAAAAATAAAAACAGAGCAAAAAACTTTTATCCAAGCAAAATAAAAAGTACAGAGATAAAAAAAATAAAAACAGAGCAAAAGAAATGTAACCACAAGCAAAAAAAATAAAAGTCCAAGCAAAGAAATTCAAACAGCAATCAAAAAATATATAATTGCAAGCAAAATTATAATTATAATACTAATAAAGAAAAAAGAAATCGAGAACAAAACTTTTAAACTCAATATTTGCAAGCAAAATAATAATAATAATGAAGAAAAAAACTTGAGAACAAAACTTTTAAAACTAAGCAAACATATTTAAAAAGAAATCAAGCAAAACTTTTGTGTGCTAAAACAAATTATTTGAATGTGTTTTTCCAGTTTGTGAAATAAAGTTATTTTTTGCTTTTTTTTTTTTTTTTGACTTTTTTTTCTAAGTTTTTGGTCTCGATTTTTTTTTCTTTGTTTGCGATTTGTTTTCAAGCAAGTGCAAGTTCAAGGTCGGGAGGCGTGTCCCAGAGCCTGTAACACGCCTCTCCATTGGTCACTTGGGGTCTGACGTGCCGTTTCCATCCATCTTTCCCAGTGGGATCCATAATCAGGCGGCACTGCCGTGTGCTGCAGTGTTCACTCTCTTCTCAAGCAGTCCACCTGGTTGCTACTAGGCTAAGCGACGTACAGTGTTGGAGGAGGACTTGTGTGCGTCGGAAAAGTAGCCATGATTTTCCAGGTACAGTATGCGAGTATTCCTACCGTAGGAGACGGGGCCAGCGTACAGTATATATGTTTTTAATGAATATGTTTGCGCGCCGCCGCCTCCTTCTGTTGTTTACATGGTTAGCGTTAGCTTGTAGCTAAGTAGCATAGCTAACGCTCTGGTGGCATCGCTCGTTATTCCTTAAAACGTAATACATAAAACTTGGTACATGTGTACAGTTTTAGGCCATGGACATTTAGGGGGACTGCCCATAAGTGCGAGATCTCATACTCTCTCATTACTCCGAGTCTCCGACCCTAGGCATTGTTTGATTGATTGAAGACATTATTAGAAGTTTGCATAGAAAAAGGTACATGACGATTTTAAAGTCTAGTCTGGTCCGCTCTCATAATGTACACAGCGTAGACACAGTTATACATGTGATGCAACATACATAACATGGTTATGACGCACACGCTTTATTAAAGGCAAGCGCCACAATGGCCAGACTTGTTGCATGCATTACCAAGGGTTCAAGCCAGGTCCGGACCCCCTTGGCTCAGAGATGAAGCAATGACCCCAAGTAGTATAAATTATACAGTTGTGTTGCAAATTAAACTATTCATAGATGACGTGTTTGTCTGCACTGTCATCACTGATTTTAATTGCATTTTATATTTGTTTAGTTACACATTATAGTGTTGGACCTGTACTTGTCTGCTCTTTTCCCCTAAACACCAAATCACTTTGCCAAAAATAGCAGATCTACAAGCCCGTAACACATAGTGAGCTTGTAGATCCACTATTATTGGAAAAGAGATTTGGTGTATGTTGACTCATTAACTGAACATACTGTATTTTTCTTGTAATTAATTATGCTTCAATACGCTCCATGAATGTCCATGAATTAAATACTGAGGGCTTTCAACGTAAAAAAAAAAAAGACTGTAAAGGGTTTTATTTGAGATGTTCCTTTTAGGCAGGGTGTTTAACTTTAACTGTACTTGTACTGTACTACATTTCAAATGTATTGACTATACTTATACTGTTCTCCATTTTTGTCTAATAAAATAAATCAATCAAAAACACTTTACTGTTAAATTACAATGTGTCCACAGGCTGCTGCGTAAAGGCAACTATGCCCATACATGCTGAGATCCTGGAGTTGACTGGAAACGCTGCCTGTGACAACAAGAAGACCTGTATCATCCCCCGTCACCTCCATGCAGCTGCCTGTTGCAGCTCCTGGGTGGATTGACC
Organism: Nannobrachium achirus; assembly: GCF_963921795.1. NCBI lineage: Eukaryota > Metazoa > Chordata > Actinopteri > Myctophiformes > Myctophidae > Nannobrachium > Nannobrachium achirus. The sequence continues at coordinate 2,062,584 of NC_137815.1, forward strand.
ATTGCTGCCCAACATCCAGGCGGTTCTGAGAAAGCCGCCAAGAAATACATCTGCTTCATACTTCATACAAACCCCACAAAGGCTCTTTTAAGAGCCACCTACCCTCTCAATTTAAAAGGTTGATTCTATTCCCATCTATACAATATACTGTACATACATTTTATACAAGCTGACTTTTCTTAAGCATGTCCCTGCGGCATGTCTATGCAGCCCGTCATGTTCATACCAATTATATACTTCAAAAGATGTAGGCTATTGTTAGATTGCATGGCTTAGTGCTCAGTTTATTGTCCCTATTGATCATTTGACACTGACCACATGTAATGGTTGTGAATTCTATTCAGAGCAGTTTTCTCTGCAATACATGCTATGTTATTAAGTGTACTGTATCCAATACATTATTTGAAAGCATACAGCTTCTTCATTGACTCACTCTGTAACAAGTCAAACCTATTACTAAGAAACTGCATGTATCTTGAAAAGTGTTTTAGTTATGGCTGAATGTTATGAATGCAGGTCTGAGGATAATCACAAATGAAAAGTGGGAAATGTGTTCTATACTTTGTTTTATTGGTCCAGGTCAATTGTCAGCATTTATCTTAATATATATATTATAGAGTAGTAGGCCTGGAATTGCTCATTTTAGAGGCAAGGTCACTTGGCCTTTGGTGTTTTTTTGTTTGTTTGTTTTTTAGGGCACAAAGGCCAATGCCAGGGCAAGAAGGCCAGTTTGAAATAATTTGTTGAATTTAAGGGTTAGGAATGATAACCTACTGTAATCTGCAGTGAAATAGATAAATGGTGGTATTTACAATCTGATCCATGTGTTAAGATTTCAGAATCTCAACAAAAGACTCTACATGACAAGAAGGAGACACTGGTGTCTACTGTACTTGACAAGAAAGAGGAAGTGCTACAGTCAGCTGGGGCATTAAGGCCACTGTGGCCTCAGGTCTTGCCATTGGTTTGAGGGGCACAATGCCCTGTACAGTAGGATGGCGTGTGACCATACCTCTATTACCAAAATAGATTCCACTGTGTTAAGAGTTGAGCATGATAAGCATAATTAGCCACTTCATGGCAAATACACTTTGAACAGAACCAAGTGTGGTATGCGTTGGGTATACTTTTTGTGGTTTTAAGACATTCAATGCCTTGATAACAATTGAACTGCTGACCGTTGCTGGCTTTGGAACAATTTTCAGAATAAGATCACTTTATATGTAGGGTATGCTACATTATAATGCATGATTATCTCAAAATACATGCATATCTATAATTCCTATGACCATCTAGCAGGTATTTTAAAACCTTAAATTAAGTTTTAATGACAGTGGCATGTTTTGAATATTTTAATATTAGGAGGTAGAAGTGACAAATGATCTTCCAGCTAAGGTGACCTCTATGACCATGTTTTTGTGTGTATAATGCTGAGGAAGTATTTCATTGTATTTTGACTTTGTATAAATAAGTCTTAGCCCACAGACCCCCATTTGAAAAAATATGCCAGTGACCCCCGTAAGAGAAGATTTGTCTGATTTCCAACCATTTTAATTTCAATGACCCCCATTTTACATGCATTAGGCTATGGACCCCATTTAATGGCATTCTATCCCCCCGAGACCCAGATTTATATTGTAGAAGCAGTACACTCCGAGTTACAGACCCATAAGGATCCATTTGGTTCCTAACTATCATTTAGCTGGGGACCTGCTGGAACTCCCACAAGGACACCTGGGTGTCCCCAGAAGCCACTTTGAGAACTAATGCTTCAGGGGAATCCTTTTGCATGGTGGTGCCAGGGGCCTGCAGAAGCAATAATATCGCTGCTTATATCTAACCTCTATATTTACCTTCAATTATAATACTTCTACAATACATTATATTTGGTACAGTAGGTTGCCTAGTTGTCTCCAATATGCCTCATAGCTATTGTTTTGGAACAGCTTATCTTGTTATATGGTTCAGCCAGTCCATGGAAGCAGCTACAGTAACAGTAGAACTATGATCTCTCCCCTGTTCTCTTGGCAGAACTACCGTACCACCGACATGTGTTATTGTACTTCTCCCCATGATATCATGTACAAAAAGCATAACCATCACCACATAGAATATTGTCTGGTCTCCTACTTGCCTTATCGATTACTGATTGATCCAGAATTCCACAACAGGCCCATTTTCTCAAAATACGCCTATGTATAGAAAACGTTTCTGGGTCCAAGACATTTCCAGTAGTCTATTTTGTAATAGAGGTATTGTCACATCAGTGGCTGCCGTACTAATACAATATAAAGTTAAACATAAATATCAATATAAAAACAGAACCCCAAAGTGACAATTATGAGTAATAGCAAAAATAGTAGATTACAACTGGAGAATAAACATGTGGTGTCTGTCAAGTTGTGTCAACAAGAATATTATTATTCATCAGGGAAAGCTGACAACAAGGACACAGAGGCATTTATTTCTAGGTACAGGATTTATTTCTTGGTGGATTTCTCGTCTTCTTGGAGAGAAGAACAGCCTGGATGTTGGGCAGCACACCACCCTGAGCGATGGTCATTCCACCCAGCTGCTTGAGATCCTTGTCGTTCCAACAGGCAGCTGGAGGTGACAGGGGATGATACGGGTCTTCTTGTTGTCACAGGCAGCGTTTCCAGCCAACTCCAGGATCTCAGCATGTATCTCCATCTCCTGCAGGCACGTCTTCTGCATCTTAGAAAGGATGAGAAGGAAGAGAGTTCAGAATCATCTTCTAAAAGAACAAGTTTCAAACCTTAAAATAAAAACAATTTGGTTAATGCCAATAAATACTACAATGTACTGTATCTGCTCGACAAGACCAATTGTACCAATAGTACAAATACAAATTACTGTGCCAGACAACACAGAACGGTTACAGATCACTATCTGGCACACACCGTATAGTTTCACGTGAGCCCTACTGTTCCAAATTTTGCACAGCACGCACACGCGTATGCATACACAGTACAGTAGGCAGCAATAATTTGTCATTAATTTTCTCACGTATATGCCTACCCCTATTAGTGTAGGAGTATACTCCATTGTGGCATGCTTGTATTTTAATAGAGATAGATAGTAGATAGAATCATTTGTTTTTCTTTGTGGGGAATTCTGATGAAAAAAAGGCTGCTTGGGTATTGTGTTGCTGCATTGGGATTAGGATTCATACGTTTCAGGAATCGAAAGATATCTGTTTATCACAGAGTTTCTATTTGCAAAATATGAATATGTAAAGCCACATGCAAAGGAGAACATATATTTATGTGCTGTGGACAACGACTCTGTGTCTGTCTGACAATACGCTTCAGGTTTAGCTTTAATCGCGGTAAATCATGGCTGTGTGAATGTGGCCCTACTGTCTAGTGTTAACTAAATGTATGAACATCAGGACATTGACATCATTGTTTACACATACTATATGTATATACGTGCATTTTAACACACTGTACATTGAAACGTTCTACTAACAGACTGACAACATGGTTGATAAAAATAAAGGAATGTGTTTTTAATGTACCTGTGCAAGGAGCTGTTGCCCACTGGGACCTGGTACACCTTCAGCAGCACTTGGTCTGGTCCCCGGTTCCCCAACACAAGGTCCTTGAGCAGCAGGTGACTCTACAGGGGTACATGGTCTGGACTCTTGCATGCAAACCACCTCATTTTCATCCTCCTCCTCATCCTGAGTGAACAGTAAATGTTAAGTGTAGATTTGTTAATGTCGGTTAAGAACTGGTTGGTTGATTGAAGAATGTGTTTGCTGGTACACTGGTACAAGTACAAGGTCAACCAAAAGGAGATCCTAGAAAGCTCTACGGCTCATTTCCACAGGAACCACTCTTTAAGTCATGGGTCTACAATGTTTTCAGGCCAAGGACCCCTTGGTTAAGAGATGAAGCAGGGACCCCCACAACCTTTTCATAGATTCCATATAGTTTCATCGTTTGACAGCACAATCAGTGTATTTTGGATTCATGTCAGTTTGTGTTTTCAGATATTTTACCACTTGAGCTGTCATTAGCTAATAAACTTTACCTTTTACTCTACTTAGTTTGCCCTTTTTCCCCTCTACACAAAACCTCTTTGCCGAAAATAGCCGATCTATAAGCTCATAACGCCCCGCAGCGCAAGGCGTTGTGAGCTTGTAGATCTGCTATTTTTGGCTACAGTTATCAGAATATGGCCACTAGGGTTCAAGTTGTTTAATATAAAAAGGATTGCCTGCTTTAAGTATCTCATATTACATTGAAAGACAGACGGATAGAACATAGTACTTTATCTAGGATAACATCAATTCCAAAAGCAGAAAGAGCATAACATCAAATAAAAAGGCAGGAAAAAGGGGTGGGGGGAGCATGGGGGCTTAGTCAATTTACAAGTCACGGGTAGCAGCTGTCTGAAGGTGACTTTTCATACCAATTTTGAAGGAGGCTAGGGATTTGCTTTCCTTTAAGGCTTGTGGAAGGGCGTTCCACATGTTGATGGTATAGCAGGAGAACGAGTTAGAGCCTTGTTTAGTCTTAAATCTACGTTGATGATTAGTGGAGCTGCCTCTGGTGTTGTGATCGTGAACATCCTTGACCTTTAGGAAGTAGTTTGTCAGGGTATCTTGGAGGTGTAGTGCATCTTGTACACCAGGCCCATTGCAAGATGCTGTACTCAGTCAGCTACTTTCAGCCATCCCACGTTTTCGTGGTGATGATCGGTAAGGTGGGCCAGAGGAGGAAGACCAAGCACAACCCTAATTAGTTTGTTCTGAGCTGTTTGGAGCTTTAACTTTAAGGCAGCTGGGGCATCGTGATACCAGACAAGGACTCCGTAATCAATGAGGGCCCCAATAAGAGCACCTCCTAGGGTCTTTCGAGATTTAATATTGATCAGCGGGGCAACCCTTTGCAAAAAAAGGAATTTGTTGGTTGACTTTATTGATTACCTTGGTAGTCAGTTTTTCACTGGATAGGTTAGCCTCCAGGATGCAACCCAGGTAGCAGATGTTTTTTTTTCTTGCCATCACAGTGTCACCTACTTTAATTATGAAGTTCTCAAAGTTTCTGACTAGATCCAAAGAGGATACATTCAGTTTTACCTTGGTGAATTGAGAGTATGTTGTCTAAGGGCCTTTTCAACCTGCAATATATCTCTGCCTGAGACTAGGAGAGCCGAGTCATCCGTGAACAGAAACAGATTGCAGTCAGAAGCAGATGTCAACTTTTTACAGCTTTGTTCTCACAAGCCTGGGGTAAAGTGTGAATTTTTCTTACCGGAGTTTCTGAGTGAGATGACTCTCCTTTGCACTCCTTATCATGCGGTTCCAACTCATGAAGCGGCATGCAAGTGGAGCAATGCTTGCATTTCAATATCTCTGCCTGAGACTAGGAGAGCCGAGTCATCCGTGAACAGAAACAGATTGCAGTCAGAAGCAGATGTCAACTTTTTACAGCTTTGTTCTCACAAGCCTGGGGTAAAGTGTGAATTTTTCTTACCGGAGTTTCTGAGTGAGATGACTCTCCTTTGCACTCCTTATCATGCGGTTCCAACTCATGAAGCGGCATGCAAGTGGAGCAATGCTTGCATTTCACCTTTGGCATCATGGCGAATATGGCGAATTCTGGTGCATCAAGTGCCAGCGGCGTAAGGTCCAACTCATCTTGAAGAGGAACTATGTATAAGGACTGTTTTCCTCCTGCCGAGAGAGACACACACACATTCAAAAGATAACAAAATATATGTTGCTATATAATGCACAATTTACAATTTAAGCATTTAGCAAACGCTTTTAATCCAAAGCGACTTACAATAAGCAAGGTAATACGTCTACATACATCAGATGAAAAGAAATCATAGGCTAATCAAGGAAAACAGTTGGACAACAAGCAGGTAATACAACATCATCATATAACAAATGCAGAGAAATATTAGGCAAATCTGATGGCTAAGGTGGAGTGTGAATAGGTGAGTCTTAAGATCATGGCACAATTTAGGGATGAGTCTGGAGTTCTAAGTGCAGCTGGGAGTTTGTTCCACAGCTTGGGGGCCAATAGGGCGAAAAGCCTAGGACGAGTGGATCGTTGTCCTGCGGTTTTTAGTGCTGGTGCTGTCAGTATCCCTGTGTTGGCTGTTCTGAGTGCACTAAGGGGGTTGTAATGTTCAATCAGGCTTTGGAGTTATGGAGGTGTCAGACCTTTCAAGGATTTGAAGGCCAGCATCAGTGTTTTGTATTCTGTGCGGGCAGCAACCGGAAGCCAGTGGAGGGACCGGAGAAGGGGGGAGAAGTGAAAACTTTGGTTGGTTGAAGACCAATCGTGCTGTGGCATTTTGGATCAATTGGAGAGCTTTAGGTGATGTAACCAGGGTTTTGTCTACAGATATGGAACCGACGTCACCAGGGTGTTGTCTACACAGATATGGTGAGATCCCGCATGGGGGAGGACTTAGCTTGGAACAAGAGAGTAGCTCCAGCTCCATAGACAATAGTTAGTTGCGACCGTAGATCGCATTTACTACCAAAACCTCCACCGGCTGTCCGTCTGTCAGTGAGTCAGTCAGTCAGTCAGTCACACTTTTGCCCTGCTTATATCTCCACAACATCCATGCCAAATTTTGCACACACACTCCTTACCTGCCAAACTACAACCTCCAAGGACCCCCGGAGCTCCAGGGACCCCCAGGACCCTGGGGGACCCCCAGGTGTAAAAAATGACCAAATGTGCAAAAATGACCAAATGACCACCCCAACGGGGCTGCTCACGGGGAATTCCTGGGGACCACCCACTCCTGGTGCTCTAGAACGGATGCAAAAGTGGTGGCGCCCCCAGTGGAGGACCCCCTCCACTGCAGCTCACATAAAATGCAGTAACTCCTACAGATTTTGCCCTAAAATCTCGAAAATCCCTACACAGCATGTCATCAACATGGATCAAGAAGATTTTGGAAAAACAAATTTTTGCCCTATTTGCTCCCGATTAGGGAGTCTTACTGGTTATATAGGGTTTAGTTATAGTTATATAGGGTTTCCGGGTTTAAATTGGTTAATAATGACTAGGCCATTAAATGCATTTATAGCAAATTGTATAAGACTAGAATCAGTTTGATTTCCTTACCTCTGCATCTCAGAATGCTGGGGCTGGTTGGCTCTGATCGTTGACATGAGGCGCCGAATGTCAGCAGGTGACTGCTTGTCAAACTGGAATGACAGTTACGTTGTTAACGGTTAATACAAATGCTGTCAACAAGAGAACACAGAGCATAAAGCCGAGTGACAGCCTCACGCTGATTTAGATTTTGTCTCTGTTGCCACAATATGATCCCTAGGACACCACAGGCCTAAGTCACAGTGTGAATGAACACATTATCCTTACCTGCGGCTGTTGTCGGACACTGGCCGGCGGTACCTGTGGCCATCCAGTCTCGATCTGCGTTCTGCACAGAGACAAAATGAGAAGTTGTTGTAAAGGCCCCCCCCCCCACACTAACACTAGTCTAGTGCTGTTAAGAATGCTTAAAGGAGTAGTTCACCCCCGAAATAAAATTTTAGTCATGGCTTGGAGACAATAGCATTTTTTGTATTTGTCACATTCCTAGGACATTCGGGTCCCCATCCGGAATCAAAGGGGGGAAATTCATTCTAACAATTTTATTTTTGTCTTAAGAATGTGACAAATACAAACCAGTAAGACTCCCTAATCGGGAGATAAGCGACCGTTGGTCGCTTATCTCCATAAATAGAGCAAAAATGTGTTTTTCCAAAATCTTCCTGATCCATGTTGTTGACATGAGTGTAGACATACTGTGTAGTGATTTTCGTGATTTTAGGGCAAAATCTGAATCGGCCTCATGGTGGCGCTAGAGGGCCATGTGAGAAATGAGGGGTGGGGTCTCCTCGCCGCCAAGGCGGACGAATAGGTACCGGCCCCGGCTCTCCCGGTCGCTCCTAGCCCGAGTTACGGCATTTTATGTGAGCTGCAGTGGCAGGGGGTCCTCCACTGGGGGCGCCACCACTTTTGCATCCGTTCTGGAGCACCAGGAGTGGGTGGTCCCCGGGAATGCCCCGTGAGCAGCCCCGTTGGGGTGGTCATTTGGTCATTTTTGCACATTTGGTAATTTTTTACACCTGGGGGTCCCCCAGGGACCTGGGGGTCCCCGAAACTCCGGGGGTCCTTGGAGGTTGTAGTTTGGCAGGCAAGGAGTGTGTGTGCAAAATCTGGCATGGATCGGGGCAACGGTTGCAGAGATATGAGCAGGGCAAAAGTGTGACGTGTGACGTGTGACAGAGGGAGTGACGGAGGGAGTGACGGAGGGACAGCCGGTGGAGGTTTGGATAGTGTGCAAGTAACTGCGACCTACGGTCGCAATAATACAATTGAACTCCATGTCTGCAAGGCATAAGTAATCAATAGAAAAAAAGTCATTAAGCCATTAAATGCACTTCTGTATAGCAACATTGTACAAACAGCTTGATCTTTACCTGTGCATCAGTGTGTGGCCAGGCATAGGCCGGTTGGCCCCGCTTAGGCCGTAACTAGTTGATGGCTCATCAAGCTGGAATGACAATTAAGTCGCATAGGTTAATTAAACTATAACGATGCAACAGCCTCACGCATAACTATAATTTGTCTCTGTTGCCCAACTATGACCTGTCCTTACATAAGCCTGTGGTCTGACTCTGCCCGGCTGTGTCGTTCCTGGCTTCATCTGCGTTCTGGAAGGAGACAAAATGAGAACTTTTCATGGGTCACGTCTGCACAGCACACTAATTAACACTAATGCTATTAAGAAAGCTTAAGCCATTAAATGAAATTCATAGCAAGTACTTTCCGTATAGCAACATTGCGTATCTTTACCTGTGCATCGGAGGAGTGTGACCAGGCACAGGCCGGTTGCCTCCGCTATGGGTTGGCTGCTCGTCAAACTGGAATGACAGTCAAATCACTACGGTTAATTAAAATTGTTACAATGAGAGCACAGAGCATAAAACCCATGCATGATTAGTTACAGTCTCTGTTGCCCCACTAGGAACACATGATGAGCAGATGTATGTGTGAATGAATACATTATCCATACCCAAGCCTGGGGTGGTCTGACACTGCCTCCTGGTCGGTTCTGCATTCTGCCATGGATACAAGGAAAAGTTATTGTCGAAAAGGCAAGACCATAATACATACATGGCATGGCTACGAAAGCGTTTTGGTTAAGACTGTCAGTAGGCACTTTTATAGGGCAGTGGTTCTCAAACCTTTTCATGTCAAGAATAAAGATCCCCCAAACTGACACTTAATAGACTGTGGAACCCCATTTGAAAAGATATGCCAGCGACCCCCATTAGAGAAGGTTTTCACGACTCTAGCAGTGGTTCTCATTTCAAGGGCCCCCAGTTAGACATGCATTAGTCTATGGACCCCTTTTAAGGATATTTCTTCCTCTAGGATCACAATTTATATTGTAAAATCTACGTTATTTTAATTCTGAGTGTACAAATGGGCTAGCCTCCATTTGGTTCCAGTTTGACATGCAATAGGCTAGTATGGACCACCATTAAATGGTACCTCTAGGATCCACACTTATATTGTAAAAACGATTAACATCGCTTAATTACATTAACAAAGTCTACAAATGGATTAATAATAATAATCATCAATGACGTTATTTGTATAGCACCTTTCATGACATGAAATGCAGCTCAAAGTGCTTTAAAGGGGGAAAACGAAGCACAGATGCTTAACAGAAAAGCAAAAATGATAGGGTCCACTTGGTTCCAGTTTGAAATGCATTAGGCCCCCATTTAATGGCATTTGGGGGACCCCGGGGGGCATTTGGGAACCAGTGTTTTATGGTACAGTGTAGTTTGCGTTGGTTATGGTGATTACAGTGTATGGTATGGTCCTTACTGTACAGTGTACAGCAGCAGAACTTCGTCGTGATTATGTTCAGTACTAATACTGGGTTTCCAGAAGAACTATTCTATCAACATAAGTTTAGTAAAGTTTGCAACAACACACGGGGCGAAGACGGCACCTGCTACACATGTGTTTCAGCGCACATGCAGCGCCAGCGGCCAACTGTAAAAACTATCATTTAACGAAATAAAGTCAACTTAATGTGATAAAGTTAAAGCGAACCAACTAAAATCATACTTACGCATCGACTCTCTGTGTGGAGAGTGGACTGTGGACTCGTCTGGAGTCGAATTAAGCGGCGGTGGAGGCTGCGTGGGGTCCAAGCAGCAGCAACGCTAGCCTAGCCTAGCATAGCTCTATTAGCTGTAAAGGTGGGAAGCTCGCGAACGAATCGAGTCTTTTGAACGGCTCTTTGAAATGAACGATATGATTCGGTTCACAGTAGCGAGCGCCGAGCCGTTCCTTTCTAATGAAACAGTGGTGGGAAAACATGTATAGGGTTGAAGTTATTTGTAATTATGATCAGAATCTACAAAGTAACTAGTAACTCGAATGAGCCAGTCTTTTGAACGGCTCTTTGAAAGGAACGGATCCCAGAGATCCGGCTCACTTCAAAGAGCCATAAATCCCATCTCTACTGCAGCACACGGCAGCAGTGCCCTGTCCGTCAGACCCGGTCAGACCCGGTCAGACCCCGAGAGACCAATGGAGAGGCGTGTTACATGAAGAAGGCTCTGGGACACGCCTCCTGACCTTGAACTTGCAGAAAATGAATCGCAAACAAAGAAAAAAAATTCGAGACCAAAAACTTAGAAAAAAAAAGTAAAAAAAAAAAAAAAAAAGCAAAAAATAACTTTATTTCACAAACTGGAAAAACACATTCAAATAATTTGTTTTAGCACACAAAAGTTTTGCTTGATTTATTTTTAAATATGTTTGCTTAGTTTTAAAAGTTTTGTTCTCAAGTTTTTTTCTTCATTATTATTATTATTTTGCTTGCAAATATTGAGTTTAAAAGTTTTGTTCTCGATTTCTTTTTTCTTTATTAGTATTATAATTATAATTTTGCTTGCAATTATATATTTTTTGATTGCTGTTTGAATTTCTTTGCTTGGACTTTTATTTTTTTTGCTTGTGGTTACATTTCTTTTGCTCTGTTTTTATTTTTTTTATCTCTGTACTTTTTATTTTGCTTGGATAAAAGTTTTTTGCTCTGTTTTTATTTTTTCTCTCTCGATTTTTATTTGTTTGCTTTTGACATAAAGTTTTTTGCTCTGTTTTTATTTTTTCTCTCTCGATTTTTTTTTTTTTGATTGAGTATTAATGAGACAAAAAACACTCCATAGTTAAACATGCAATTTCGCGATCGCGATCATGCCTAATACATTTCTGGAGGTCCAAAAAAAAAATTTGAAAAAAAAAATGTTGATTTTTTTTTTTTTTTTTTTCAAAA